>NC_056729.1:34495653-34683153 GCF_019279795.1 Protopterus annectens
TCTTATGGCAAGAACTCACAATGACTTTTCAACTCCACCTCTGACCTCTGCTCACTTGCTTGTGCCCCTAGGAGGAAAACTTGCCTCCCATGCAGAAAACTGGGCCTCCATCAACAACGACCGATGCATCCTCAATATAGTGTCCCAGGGGTACACATTTTATTTCCACACACTGCCAACCCCAAAAGGGTTCCCAGTTCTTCCTCCAAACCAGTGGGCAGAGGCCCAAAACCAAGTTAATTCCCTGCTCTCCATGAGGGCAATACAGCCTGTTTCTGCAGACCAAATAGGCCAGGGTTTCTATTCCAGACTTTTCCTGATACCCAGAAAAGAGGGCACATGGCGCCCAATCCTAGATCTATCAATTCTAAACACCTAACTGGTGATACCAAAATTCAAAATGCTCACTGTCCAGCAACTTCTTCCTATGCTATCCAAAGATGCTTGGTTAGCCACCCTAGACTTAAGAGGCCTATCTGCACATCCCAATCAGGAACTCTTGCAGGAAATATCCATGTTTCAGGGCAGGATCTATGCACTGTCAGTTCTCTGCACTTCCCTTTGGCTTATCCACTGCTCCCAGAGTCTTCACAAAATGCCTGGCTCCAGCCATTGCTTTTTGCAGACAAAGAAATATTCAAATTTATCCCTACTTGGATGACTGCCTGATTCAGGCAGACAGTCAGGAGAAGCTGTTGCAGCACCTGACCTTTGCAAAGGACCTACTGACCTCACTGGGGTACAGTATAAATAAAAAGAAATCCAAACTAGTCCCCAGTCAGAAAATTGTATTCCTGGGAGCAAGCCTGGACACGCTATCCCAGATGGCATTCTTTACTCCAGTAAAACAAGTGTGTCTGACAGGTTGCTTCTGTCAACTAGCCACCAGAACCCAGTTATCTGCAAGGAAAATCCTGCAAGTTGTAGGGTTCCTGGCTTCCTGCATTCTACTAATTCCATATACCAGACTGCATGTGAGGAAAACTTCAATGGTATTTAAAAAGCCTTTGGTGTCAACATTCTCAGGACCTGCAAACTGTCATACCAGTGATGCCATGTCTAAGGAAAGATTTTCTTTGGTGGGCAGCAGCATGCAACCACAACATGGGCCTTCCCTTTTCACAACCCTACGATGTCCAGACCCTAACAGACGCATCAGACTATGACTGGGATGCGCACTTGGATGGCATGTGCATTCAGGGCCACTGGAGCCCAAATCAAATACATCTGCACATCAACCAAAAGGAGATGCTAGATGTTCAGCATGCTCTGACAGCTTTCAGACCCCTACTCTCTCTGAGACCTCTACTAATCAAAACAGACAACACCACAGTGATGTGGTACATCAACAAGCAGGGAGGAACTCAGTCTTATCCACTCTGCAGGCTAACCATGACCCTTTGGCACACGGCTTTAGCCATGCAAGTTCACCTGCTAGCACAATTCCTGCCAGGCAACCAAAACTCTCTGGCAGACAACTTAAGCAGAAATGTTCTAGACTCACACGAGTGGCAATTAAACCACAACACCTTCAGCCTTGTAACCCAGAAATGGGGTACCCCAAAGGTGAACCTATTTGCCTCCCACAACAACCACCATCTCATCAAATTCTGCACCAGGGAACCTCGCAGCAAGGCCTGGAAAGTGGATGCCTTATCCTTCCAATGGGTAAACCTCTCCATTTATGCATTTCCCCCTTTACCTCTTCTTACAAGGGTACTACTCAAAATAAGGGAGGAAAAACCAAGAGCAGTCCTGATTGCCCCAGACTGGCCATGCCAACACTGGTACCCACTTCTGAGCTGTCTGTCACCGCTGCCTCCTTGGCACCTCCCTCAGATTCCAATGCTAATGACACAGCAGAAGGGAGAATTCTTGGATCCACAATTGGAGACCCTGAACCTGGCAGCCTGACTTATTTCTTGACCTCTCCTCCAGTGGCCAGCCTAAGCAAGCAAGTCCTGGACGTTATACGTGAAGCCAGACATCCCAGCACTAGAAAATCCTATGCTGACAAGTGGAAAAGGTATTGCTCCTGGATCCAGGCTAAAGGAGCTGAACCAGCGCAGCCCTCCTTACCTCTCATCCTGGATTACCTAGCAGACCTACTTCACAGGGGCCTATCCTTCTCTTCTATTAAAATTCATGCCTCTGCCATCTCTGCTCATTACAGCACAGAGCCACCTCTCTCTTCTCACCCTGTCATCAAGCAGATGTTCTTTGTGTTTCACTGTTGCAGTCATCACATTTGGGTTATCTGCCTGCAGGTAGCCCTCAGCCCACTTGAATACCAGAGTCTTCGGATTTCTGCGTCAGATGCTGTCTCTTCTTCCATGTCATCAGGGGTATAAACCATGCAGCTGACCCTATTACATCAGTCTTTCTTGCCATCCGGTGCCCAAAGCAGAAGCAGTTCGCAAGTGCCGGTCAGCCGACTCCTGAAATTTTCATTTTTGAGTTTCAGATCCGAAGTCTTCAAAAAAGATAAGTACCCCATTGGGGATTCTTTTTTCTTGCTCCAACTGATGTCAGTAAAAGTTAACAATTGTCTTACCTGTGGAAAGCAAATACCTCATAGAGATGTTCATTCGTACTGCATCCCCTGTTTAGGCCCAGACCACGACGTCCCTCGCTGTCGGTTTTGTGTCTTGTTCAATCCCCAAACTATTCGTCGTCGGGCTATTTCTGCAGCCAGTTACTTTTGTAGTCGGTCTCAGTACTCCAAAATGGCTTTAAGCCATCCGACTACCGATCTTCCAAAAAAACATAAGGATAAAGACAGAGACAGACCGCATAGGTCCAAAACTGCCGACGACGCTTCTGTTAAGCTAGTCGCCAGTCTGCCGATACTCAGTGAGGCCCTTTCACAGCCCCTGATACACGCTACTTTAGATTCACAGTCCTCTACTGAGACCCATTCGGAGTCCGGTATGCCGCAAGATGCTTCTTTGGCTATGGAACCTGGGGATGTCTTTGCCTTGGATGGGTCCAGAGCCACTGTGCAGGCACCGGCTTTTGAGGGTGTATTCAGGCCTACAGACTTCCATTTTAAAACGACGTCATCATTTCCATCCAGAAGTTCCGAATCCCTCGGGCCTAAAACTCGCATTACCCGTAGAAAACCGACTAAACCGTGAGCTCAGACCCATATGCCTCAAAAACAAATGCTTAGAATGGCTGAAGACCTTATTACCTTAATTAGGGGAAGCCAGCCTTTCCCCTCTAAGAAACCTAGAACTGAATTTCTTACTGATTCTTCTGATCAGGACTCTGATATTACTGCTCCTTCTGATTACCAGGATTTGCCCTTGTCTACTTATGAGGATTCCGATGCAGAGGATTCCATTCCCTCGGCTTCCCCTCCAGAAGATTTTTCCTTCGGTGAAACCTTGCATACTCTTAGGGAGTATTTTCGCTGGGAAAGCCAGGATTACTCTTGAGTCCAAAAAAAAGGCGTAGGGAATTCTTACTCCTGCCCCAACACAGGCCTCTAGCTATCCCTCCTGTTCTGGACAGTCTAGATTATGCCTTCTTGGAATCTAGCCTTATGCCAGACACTTTACCTCCAGCTCCCAGAAAACCTGACACGTATTACAGAGTACCTGACTCTCACAAGTTCCTCTTCAAGAATCCTCGTGCGGATCCAGAGATCATTTCCCAAGGACCAAAAGGCATTAAGGCTATTGCTGCCAAAAATCCTGCCCCTTCTAATAGAGATTCTAGAGCCCTAGACAGATGGGGTAAGAAGGTATACACTTCTGATACTCTGGCCATTAAGGCTTTAAATTGCCAGTTTCATATGTTAACGTATCAGCAACATATTATGGGACTACTTAAACAGAAAATGATGTTGATTCCTGACTGTGCTGAACACAAAGAATTGCAGGATTTAATGCATTCTGCAGAACAAATTGGTAAGCATACTTAGCAATGTGGTTTTGACGCTTTAGAAGCATCTTGCAAGGCTGCTGTCACTGGGTCTGTACTTAGAAGGCATGCTTGGCTTAAGGAACAAAATTGCCAGATCATGTTCAAGCTAAATTACTGGATGCTCCCTTAAACCAAGACTGCCTTTTTGGCAACAAAGCAGAAGTCGTCCTCAAAAGGATGGAGGAAAAAGCTAAATCTATGCAAACTGTTAAAGATTTCCTACAAGTACAGTCTCCCAGATTTAGTAGGCATTGACCTTCAAAGAATTGTTCCTTTCCAGTCTCTTCCAGGCCTTCTCAGTCTAAACCCAGGAACAGCAGACTACCTAGGTTACAGTCTCAGGCTGCGCACAGACCTAAGCAGTGGGTGGGCTCCCACTTTCAAGCAGGGAGCCACCCCCCTACGGAAAAATGGCACAATAACCTAACCTTAACCCTTCCAAGCCCTGCTCAACTACCTGCTCACTTAGGAGGAAAGCTCGCCCTGCATACAAAAAACTGGGAACTCCTTACCCAGGACAAATGGGTTTTGAACATACTTTTCCAAGGATACAGATTCCACTTCCACACACTACCAATCCCAAGGATACAGATTCCACTTCCACAGACTACCAACCCCAAACGGTTGGCCAGATCTACCCCCAAACCAGTGGGCGGAGGCCCAAAATCAAGTACTTTCTCTTCTCAGTATCAGGGCTATTTAGCCTGTCCCAGCAGAATAAAGGGGACAAGGTTTTTATTCAAGACTGTTCCTGGTTCCCAGAAAATATCCTGGACCACTCTATTCTATACACCTTTCTGGTAATTCCAAAGTGCAAAATGCTAACACTTCAATAGCTTCTTCCTATGCTAGGCAATGATGCCTGGCTGGCAACCTTAGACTTAAAGGAAGCGTACCTGCACATCCGCATAAGGGAATCTTGCAGGAAATACCTACGCTTCAGGGCAGGTTCTATGCACTATCAGTTCTCTGCACCTCCCTTTGGCTTATCTACTGTGCCCAGGGTATTCACAAAGTGCCTAGCTCCAGCCATTGCATTTTGCAGCCAGAGAAGTATTCAGATTTACCCATACTTGGACTATTGTCTGATTCAGACGGAAAGTCAGGACTTGCTATTAAAACACCTGGCATTTGTAGAGAGACTTCTAACTTCACTGGGGTACACCATCAACGAAAAGAAATCACACCCAGTACCCTGCCAACAGATTGTATTCCTGGGAGCAAGCTTGAACACAACTTCCCAGATGGCATTCCTCACTGCAGAGAAACAAATTTGACAACCTACTTCAATCTACTGGCCATAAAAACCCAGCTATCTGCAAGGAAAATACTGCAAGCTCTGGGGTTCATGGTCTCTTGCTTTCTGTTAATTCCATATGCAAGACTGCATATGAGGAAACTGTTGTGGTATCTAAAAAGTCTATGGTGTGAACATTCTCAGGACCTGGAAACAATAATTCCTATCATTCCTTGTCTAAGGGCAGAGTTCCTTTGGTGGGCAGAGGCCTGCAACTACAACAAGGGACTTTCACTCTACCCCTTGCCATCCAAACCCTAACCAACAGATGCATCGGACTATGCATGTGGGGCTCACATAGCAGGGCAGTGCATTCAGAGCAAATGGAACCCAAAGCAGATGCACCTGCATATCAATCAAAAAGAAATGTTAACTGTACCGAATGCTCTGACAGCCTTCAAAGAACTTATTCTTCCAGGACAGCTGTTGATAAAGACAGACACACCACTGTTATGTGGTACATAAGCAGGGGGGAAAACCCATTCCTACCCACTCTGCAGACTAGCCATGGCTCTGTGGAACACAGCTTTGAGCAATCAAGTGCACCTACAAGCTTAATTCCTGCCAGGCAAACTAAATTCACTGGCAGACTTAAGCAGAAATCTCATGGACCCACATGAATGGAAACTGGAACCCAAAATATTCAAGCTTTTGAGGAACAGATGGGGGTCACCAGAGGTGGACTTGTATGCTTCCCCTCAGAAATATCAGTTGAACAAATACTGCACCAGAACTCCCCACAGTCAAGCTTGGAAAGTGGATGCCCTGTCCTTTACCTGGGAAAGCCTCTCAGTCTATGCCTTTCCCCCTCTGCCTCTCCTCTTGAAGGTTCTAATAAAGATCAAACAGGACAAGCCAAGGACAATCCTGATTGCACCAGACTGGCCAGGCCAACACTGGTACCCTCTTTTGCACAGTCTGACAGTGCAACAACCCTGGCACCTGCCTCAGACACCTTCCCTGCTGTCCCAGCAGGCAGGCCGGATTCTGTACCCTCCTTCCCTGCTGTCCCAGCAGGCAGGCCGGATTCTGCACCCTCAGCTTCAGACCACTGAACCTTGCAGCCTGGCTAATCCCCTGAGCTCACCTCTAGCAGCCCTCAGTTAGCAGGTGCTGGATGTCATTCTTGAGGCAAGTAGGTCTAGTACTATAAAATCCTATGCAGAAAAGTGGAAAAGATACTGTTCCTCATGCCAGTCTCAGGGGATGGGCACAACGGTGCTCAGTTTACCTCGTATACTAAATTACTTAACAGAAATGCTTCACAAGGGCCTATCCTTCTGTTCCATTACGATTCATGCCTCAAGCCATCTCAGCTCATTATAATACTGAGCCACCCCCTCTTCTCTCATCCTGTGGTAAAGCAGTTCCTTAGAGGATCCAAAAATTTAAGGACCCCCCCCCCCCCAGAGAGCTCCCACTCCAGTCTGGGACCTTTAACTTTGTACTGGAAAAACTTACCCCCCCCCCCCCTTTGAACTGGCTGCTACAGCAGAGTTGAAATTCCTCTCCTGGAAAACAGCTTTACTTCTAGCCGTCACTTCAGCAAAAAGAGTGTCTGAACTGCAGGCCCTTATGGCAGTGGAACCCTTCAATGTTAAGTTGTCAATCTCGCCTTCATTCTTGCTGGATGGGATCGGAGCCGATCCTCGGCTCCGACTCGGCCACTCTAAAACTCGAGAGCTAGTTCCACCGGCTCGAGGCTCCCCTATATCCCACAATGCTAGGCGGTAACTCCTCAGATCTCGTTTGCCGCTACAGCGATCCAGGTGTGTTCCTACCGGCTCAGGTTAGTTTTTTGGTGAAGAACTAGTTTCTTAGCCTTTTTTCCCCTTTTAAAGTTAGTTTTTTATAAATAGTTAGTTTTAAAATAGTTTATCCCATTCCCGTTAACTTTCCACCCCCCTTTTTTCCACAAATCTCTAGAATTTTTCCCTCTGGCCCTAGGCCCAGTCCTTCCCTTCCTATAGTGAGTGACCGTGTTTTGTAGGGATTTTTATTTCTAGTTACTACAATTTATTTTAAATTAGTTTTAAATTACTCCTAAGTGTAATCGGTGTGTGTGTGTGCTTGTGTGATTACACTTTCCCCTTAGATATGTCTAAGGAATCAAAGGTCTCCGGCTTTAAGAAGTGACTCGTGCTGTCAGAAGATGTCTCTGACAGACGGTCACACTTCTTGTGTGTACTGCCTGGGACCTTTGCACCTGCAGGACTCATGTGCTGTTTGCCATGGCTTCAGCCCTAGAGTCCTGCAGGAGCGGAAAAATAAACTTATTTTAAGGGGCTTACTTAAGCCTGAGGGTCCCTCGACTCAGTCATCGGGGAAACCCTCGAAGCCTTCTAGACCTTCGGCGCCATCCTCTGAGCCGTCTTCTGGAGGCCCTAAAGCTATTCGAACATCGGCTCCGGCCGGAGCCGATGAATCTCGAATACAAGCCCCTACGTTGTCCTCGGCTGTGGCCGGAGCCGAGGAAGACATTACTTTGTCGGCTCCGATTATTTTGTCGGAACCGACATCTAGAAAAAGGTCCCGATCCCCATCTATTGGCTCCGTTCATTCGGCTCCAGCATCACCCTTGCTGTCTGAACGGAGCCATAGATCACACTCTTCTAGGTCTTCCAGGTTATCGGACCATGACCTTCAGAGAGTAGTGAGTCGACTTCTTAAGTCCGAGGCATTAGCCCAAATGCTTCAAAGTCCGACTCAACAGTCGAGACCTACTCCTATCACTCAAAATATTCCTCCTCTGACTCTTTTGAGTTCGGAGCTGGGGCGGCACGGACCCGAGACTGTGGTGGTGTCGGAACCGATACCTTTGTCTTCGGTTCCGTCGTCTGCTCCGATGTCTTCCTTGGAAGAATCTCGGCGCCGGACTTCCCTCGTCTGCTCCGAGGGGGCGAGTGGCATCGGACCCTTGTCCGACCCCGCTCTCCCTCTCGGTGCTTCGGCGCTGGTGAGTTCGGCTCCGACATCGGCCTCGGAGCCATCACTGTCGGTGCCGGGGAAGGTTTCCAGTTTTTCGGAACGGAGACCTCCGGCTCTGCCTGACAGGGGTGCCTTCGAGGTCATGAGGAGCGTGTTAGAACCAGGTTCAACTCCACAGTCCGTTCTTTCTGCCCCTCCCCCTATGGTGCCTCCGGTGATTTCGACTCACTCTCTCATCCCCGACCGTAGAGAGCCAGCTCCTCAAGTTTCCCCTGTGGGGATCTCCTCCTCTTCCTAGGCCTCTCCTGACCCTGTAGGAGAGCCCCCTAGGAAGAGGCAGTGCAAGAGGAAGCACATTGACTCCCCTGAGTCTGTCACCTCTGACACTGATTTAGAGGATTCTGAAGGTTCCCCTCGTTCCCCCTCTGAAGATGTCTCCTTTGCAGACATCCTTGAAATCTTAAAACAGAGGGGGAATTGGCCAGCCCTCAGCCCTTCAGAGGATGAATCAGTGTATCTTGAGGCATTTGGCTCTCGCCCTTCCACCTCCTGGGTGTCCCCTCCCTTTGACCCCCTTATGCAAGTGGTGGCAAAGAAGGCTTGGACGGCTCCTGACTCAGTGGAACCCACCCCCAGGAGACCATCAAAGTTCATCACGGCCCCCAAGGATAAAGAATTTCTGACCAAAGGCGTCTCTGTTGATGCTATGGTGGTGGCTGCGGCTACCAAGAAGGAGTTAGCTGATCCTTCGGTGCCTGTTCATCCTCCTAACAAGGAGTCTAGGTCGATGGACAAGTACGGGAAGCGGATATTCTCATCAGCGACCTTTACTATGAGATCGCTGAATTACCTGTGTCATTTTACTCTACTTCAGAGGGACTTACTCAAGGAAGCGAGTGAAATGTTGAAGGACCCAACAGCTGCGGGTTTTCAGGATAGGATGAACTCTCAGCTGGCTACCCTTAATTCTATAACCAACTCCTCCATGCGCCTCCTTTCATATGCGGCGGATGGAGCAAGTAGAGCGGCAGGTACAGGTGTAGCCTTGCGTAGGCACGCCTGGATGCGGCTTTGTAACTTTGCGGACCCTTTCAAGGCGTCCTTCACGAATTACCCCTTTGATGGATCATCCCTCTTTGGTCCTCAAGTGAAGGAAACCCTGACTAGGTGCGAGACTGATGGCAAGACTCTTTCTGCCGTCGGAGTCCGTTTTTCTACTCCTTCTAGACCTTACCCCAAAGGTCAGAAGGGGGGAAAGATGTGGTTCCGCAAACAATCTCAAGGAGACTTGCCTGACGCACAGAGTCGATTCCCCTCTAGAGGCAGAGGGGGGAACAACAATGGTAGACGCTGTCCCAGAGGCAGAGGGGGCCCGCAGAATCAGGGCAGTCGAGAATCCTTTTCTGACAAGCCCTTTCAGCATCCCTGAGGTGTTGCCTGACTGTCCACCTTCGGAGGCAGTCGGGGGAAGGTTGTCACTGTACCCAAAAGCCTGGCTATCCCTAACTCAAGACAAGTGGGTACAGTCTATCATTTCCGAAGGCTACAGAATCCCTTTCCTTTTCATTCCAAAGCAATCCAAAAAATCCTTTCCAGACGTTCCACCCAGTCAAAGGGAGCAAGCAGCATTAGAAATTTCAAAGCTGCTCGCAAAAAGAGCCATTCAACCAGTTCCAGCAGACCAAGGAGGATCCGGAATCTACTCCAAATTCTTTTTGGTTCCAAAGAAAACAGGGGACTGGAGACCCATTTTGGATCTCAGCAACTTGAACAAGTTTGTCAAGAAAACAAAGTTACGGATGGTCACGCTGCAGTCCATTCTTCCCCTTTTGGGGCGGGACAACTGGATGTGCTCAATAGATCTCCAGGATGCGTACTATCACATCAAGATGAGTCGACGCTCCAGGAGGTTTCTCCGCTTCAGGCTGGGAACCAGTCATTTTCAATTCAGAGCTCTGCCCTTTGGTCTCACTACAGCCCCCCGAGTGTTTACCAAATGCATGGCAGTGGTAGCCTCTCATCTGAGACGACAAGGATTCCAGGTGTTTCCTTATTTAGACGACTGGCTCCTTACAGCCCCCACCAAGCATCTTTTACTCCTCGCCAGAGACTGCACTTTTCACACATGTCAGGCGCTAGGCATCTCAATAAACTACGAAAAGTCTGTCTTGTCACCTTGTCGTGTTATTACCTTCATAGGCGCAAATCTAGACACAGTCAAGATGTCAGCCAGACTCACAGAGCAGAGGATAGCGGACATACACAAACATGTCTTTCTTCTCTTGCAGAGCAACAAAGTCAAAGCCAGACTGATCCTGAAAGTCTTAGGGATTATGGCGGCGGCCATCCCTCTCCTACCATTAGCTCGCTTCCACATGAGGATTTTACAATGGATGCTCTTCACACAATGGTCTTACCAAAGTCTCCCAATGTCCCATCCTATTCGGATAACTCAATCGTGCAAGAATCATCTCTCTTGGTGGATCACATCTCCTCAGCTCCTCCTAGGGAGACCTTTCGTCCCTCCCCCTCCGGTTGCTACAGTGACAACGGACGCCTCCCTGATCGGGTGGGGGTGGGGGGGCATTTCCAGGGCAGGACAGTCCAGGGCATGTGGCAACCGTTCGAGTGTCACTTGCACATAAATATCCTAGAGATGAGAGCAGTGCTTCTAGCGTTGCAAGCCCTACAAGACTCTCTTCCCAAGGGTACTATAGCAGTTCAAACAGACAACATGTCTGTAGTGTGGTACATCAACAAACAAGGCGGAACCAGATCTTACCCCCTATGTCGAGAGGCACTCAGACTGTGGCAATGGGCGATTTCTTCTCAGCGATCTCTGTTAGCAACGCACATCCCCGGGAAGTCCAATGTGATTGCAGGCAAATTGAGCAGAGCTATTCTCATGCCTCACGAGTGGTCTCTGAACATTTCAGTGTTGGAGAAAGTTTTTCGAAAGTGGGGCAGGCCTTGCTGCGACCTTTTCGCTACTCCCCAAAACAGCAAGTGCGACGATTTTTTCACCCTCTTTCCCCAACCAGGCCACCCCAGCAGAGACGCTCTAGTACACGTTTGGCCCCGGGGACTTCTGTATGCCTTTCCACCCTTCCCACTGATATCCCAGCTGATACAGAAAGCCATCGCTCAGGAAGCTTCCATGATCCTCATTGCCCCTTACTGGCCTCGACAGGTTTGGTTCCCTTTTCTCCACCGTTATCTGTTGGAACAACCTTGGCATCTGGACCCAGTTCCAGACCTCTTGACCCATCAGTCGGGTCAGTTGCACCACTCCCTTCCCTCTCTGAACCTCACAGCGTGGTTCCTCCAATTCCGACTTTAGCCAGGCTTCCTTTGATATCTCACTCAGTTAGAGATATCTTGATAGCCTCTCATAAATCTTCCACTCGGAAGATTTATCATAGCAAGTGGAAACGTTTTTCCTATTGGACGCAGTCAAAGAATATAGATCCTTTCACTGCTTCTATTCAAACAGTTCTAGACTTTCTAGCCGAACTTTTCCATTCAGGTTCGTCCCCATCTACCATTAGAGTTCAATTGGCTGCAATATCGAACTTTCATGTCGGAGTCTCAGAGTCCTCCATTATGTCTCACAAACTCTGCAAGGCTTTTCTAAAGGGAGTTTTTCTCCTCAAACCACCCATCAGAGATCCTCCTCCTCAATGGGATCTCAACTTGGTTCTGGCATCCTTAATTCTTCCCCCCTTTGAACCTGCGGCTTCATGTTCTATAAAGTTACTTTCTTGGAAGACACTCTTTTTAGTAGCTATCACCTCAGCTAGAAGAGTCTCCGAACTCCATGCTCTGTGTAGTCGACCCCCTTATCTGGTATTTCATAAAGACAGAGTGTTCTTGCGTACTAACCCGTCCTTTTTGCCCAAAGTAGCTTCATTGGCAAACTTGAATCAAACCATTGAGCTTCCTGTTTTCTTCCCAAATTATTCTAATAGGTCAGAACAAAAGTTACACTGTTTAGATATTCATCGCCAACTTAGGTACTATTTAGACAGGACCAAACAATTCAGGAAATCTGACCAACTGTTTGTTTCTTATGCAGAAGGTAGAATGGGCCTTCCAGTTTCTAAAGTCTCTCTCTCTAGATGGCTTACTTCGTTGATTACCCTAGTGTATGAGATAAGACATCAACGGTTGCCATCCAAACCCAGGGCTCATTCAACTAGAGCTTTAGCCACTTCTATAGCTTTCCAAGATAGGCTGCCTATTGATTCGATTTGTTCTGCAGCTACTTGGGCTTCTCCCCATACCTTCATTTCTTATTATAAGTTGGACTTGGCCTCTAGAGACCGAGCCAACTTTGGTTCCACTGTACTCAAGAGTCTGTTCCGATAGGCCACCCGGGACAAGGTGCTAGGGACGCGGTCCCATCCAGCAAGAATGAAGGCGAGATTGACAACTTAACATTTAGAAGTTATGTACCTACCATAACGTTCCATGTTAGTTGTCTTCTTCTCGCCTTCTTTCTTGCGTCCCACCCTCCTTCCCCCTAGCCAGGACAGACCTAGAAGAGTTTTTCTTGTTCCTTATGGAATTTTATTGCTGGCCTTAGCTTTCAAACGAGATCTGAGGAGTTACCGCCTAGCATTGTGGGATATAGGGGAGCCTCGAGCCGGTGGAACTAGCTCTCGAGCTTTTAGAGTGTCCGAGTCGGAGCCGAGGATTGGCTCCGAACCCATCCAGCAAGAAAGAAGGCGAGAAGAAGACAACTAACATGGAACGTTATGGTAGGTACATAACTTCTAATTATATTCCATGCGGACAGGGTTTCCCTCAGGACTAACCCATCTTTTATGCCCAAGGTGGCATCTAGTGTGGCTTTAAACCAGTCCATTCATTTTCCTACATTTTTCCCTAATCCTCAGAATAAAGGGGAAAGGATACTGCATTCTCTGGACGTGCACAGACAGCTTAGATTTTATTTGGACAGGACTAAGCCTCTCAGAAAATCTGACCAGCTGCTAGTCAACTTTGCTGCAGGGGCAGAGAGGAAGGCCATTTCAAAGCAAACCATTCCCAAATGGATAGCACACTGCATTTATTTCGGCTACAAGCACCATGGAAAACCTACCCCGCAAGGGATAAGAACCCATTCCATTAGGGCTACGTCTACCTCTACTGGATTTCTCAGAGGAGTCCCTACCAGGGACATCCTGGAAGCTGCAACCTGGAGCTCATGACACACTTTCACCAAGCATTACCACTTGCCTATCTTTTCTAAATCGAGAGCTGGATTTGCCACCGCAGTTTTACAGGGCCTGATTGCCAGCCTTAATGCTTCTTAATCTACCTCCATCTTTCCCTAGCTTTGGGAATCAACCCAAATTTGATGACTGCAACATTGAAACATGAAGAATATAGTACAGTTGTGTACACTTACCATAAATGTAGATGTTCGAGTGTATTCACTGTTGCAGTCCTGGTTACCCCCCCAACAGCCCCGATTGTCTTTGCTTTCACCTATCCTTTTTGGTTTGGCATATCTTATACTATGTGTATTTGCTTTTTGCTGGGGGTGTTCCACACCATATAATTGCTTCCTATTGTGGGGGTACCTGACATCTGGGGCAAGAAAAACTGATGCAATGGCATCGGCTGCATGTTTTATACCCTGGACGACCAGATGCCATGGAAGAAGCGACAGCATCTGACGCAGAAATCCCAAGACTCTGGTATTCAGGCTGGCTGAGGGCTACCTGCAGGCAGATAACCCAAATGTGATGACTGCAACAGTGAATACACTGGAACATCTACATTTATGGTAAGTTTACACAACTGTACTTTCGTCTCCTTCCTTGTCTCAGAAAGGAACTTCACTGGTGGATCCAGCAGTTGTCTCTAAATCCAGGTCTCCCTCTTCATCCCCCTGTTCCCTCTCAAGAATTGCTCACAGACGCTTCAGTCATGGGATGGGGAGCAGCTTTTGGCTCCCTTAATGGTACGGGGGGGGGTGTGTGTGGTCGCCCCTTCAGTAGAAGGAGCACATCAATGTCAAAAAGTTGAGTGCTTTTATGCTGTTCTTCGAGCTTTTCATCATGACCATAACTAGAGGCAAGCTTAACAAGGTCTTCTTTCCCCACTGATTCTGCCAAGCCCATTCCCTTGGCTGTGGTTTCACTAGATAGTAGGTTGGGACAGTATGAATCTTGTTCATCCATTCATGCACATCACTAATTAGATGACAAGGCATTTGACTACCTTAAAGAGTCATAGTTACTCCCGTCATTTACCTGTGCTTTATTGAGGCTTTTCATCCTCTTTTTTTTCTCCAGGGCCTCTGAGGGTATTCCCAGACAATACCACAGTGATGTGGCATATAAACAAAGAGGGAGGAATAAGATCTTACCTTCTTCGACGGTTGGCACATTTGGTATGGGATGTTGCTGTCCAGTATCAAGGAACTCTTCAGGCAGTTTACATCCCTTCAGGTCAAAACATTGTGGCAGACACTCTGAGCAGATCCTTAACTCAGTCCCACAAATGGATGCTTCACAGGGATGTGTTTTTGGACACTGTCCACCAGTGGGGTACTCTGCAAGTAGATCTATTTGCCTCCCCTCTGAACAGACAACGTCCTCTAGTTTGTGCCAGAGTCATAGGTCCCCTGGTGTGGAAAGTGGATGCTCTTTCTCTTTCTTGGAAGAGGATATTTCTTTTTGCATTTCCTCCCCTTCGTCTCATTCCAAAAGTCCTGTTCAGTAGGACGCTCCTTAAATGTTGTTGGTGATTCCCTTTTGGCCAAGACAGCGTTGGTTCCCTCTTCTTCTACATTTAGCCAAGGGCAATCATCGCAAGTTACCTTACAGGGTTGATTTGCTTACACAAAAGAAGAGATTTCATATCCATTTATTTTATTTTACATTTGTTGACCGGGCTAGTCTAACTGGATACATGTCCATTTTCAATAGAGGCCTGGGGCGAAAAGCTCCAAGCATAGGCAACAACATAACATACAACATAACATATAATATATATATATATACAATAATAAAATAATAGTAGAACATTGTTGAGATTCTAAATATGGAAAAACTTATACAGAATCCTTTTTTTTAAGGAAAGCTAATATAAAGATTCTTATAAAGTAGTAAGAAGGGAAACTTGTTAGATACTAGTGAGATGTTAAATAACTGGTTAGTTCAGGTCAGCATCCTAGTACAATAGGTTAGCAAAGTATGGGGAGAGCATGATTGGGGAGAGAAATATTAGTCATGATTAGAGCAGGGACAAAGCCAATGTGTTTTAAGGTATTCTTTAAGGTGTTTTTTAAAAAGCAGTGTAAAAGAAAGAGTCAAAAGTTCACTTGGAAGCTGGTTTCAGCTTTTTCCCACTGTCTAAGAGAAAAGTGAGTCCCCAGCTTTGTTGTTAGATGTAGTAGTTGAGACTAGAAGTTTTGTTAGCTGAGTGTAGTGTTGCTAGATTTTTGTTTGGGGTAATAAGGCTAGTGAGGATTGGGATATTACTAGGGTGGTGAAGGATTTTTTGGGTCATAGTAAGTTGTTGACATTGAAGTTGGTACTGCAGTTCTAACCATCCCAGTTGTTTAAGGTTGTAGCAGTGGTGGGTTCTAAAAGGGGCGCCAGTGACAAATCTAGCTATGTTATTGTAGCTGGTTGCAAATTTAAGGTTTTTGGATAGATTGGTATATATGGCTGAAGCATATACTAGGGTAGAGATATGGTGGGTCTGGGCAATAGTGGTTCTAGCTAATGGCGTAAGGAAGGGTTTGATTCTATAAAGAGAGCCTAGTTTTCTGTTGACAGATTTTATGGTAGTATTAATGTGATCGTTAAAGTTAAGGTTGTGGTCAATAGTAATACCCAGGAGACGGGTTGAAGTATCTGGGCATATGCTAGTTCCATTGTTGGAGGTTACTGTGAAGTGAATTTGTGGTGACTTTTGGGTAGGAGCAAAAAGCAGTAATTTTGTTTTTTTTGGGGTTCAGGAGGAGGCAGTGTTGCATGAACCAATTTTCAACAATATTAAGTAATGTTTGGGTGAGGGTCTGGAGAGAGGTTGGGGACTTGACTGTGCATATTAAAGTAGAATCATCTGCATATTGTATGCAGGTGACTTAGGGAATTTTGGCATTTAGATCATTCATAAAAACTGAAAAGGGAAGAGGGCCTAAAATAGAGCCTTGAGGTACTCCAATGTTGACAGAGAGGGGTGTAGAAAGATTATTGTCCCACAGCACTGCTTGGTGCCTTATTTTCCAGATAGGATTTAAACCAGAGTAATGATTGTGGGTCAAGTGATAGGGCTTTTAGTTTGTCCATAAGTAGGTGATGGTTAACCATGTCAAATGCTTTAGAAAGGTCAATGAATAGTGCAGAGGAAAGAGAGTTGTTATTACAGTGTTTGTTTATAGAGTCAGAAAAGGATAGGAGGGCAGTAGTAGTGCTATGGTGAGGCCTGAAACCATGCTGGCAGTTAGCAAGTAGATTATTTTGGAGGGGGTGGTCTAGTAATTGTTCGTGTACACATTTTTCCATTATTTTAGCTATTGGAGAGAGTAAGGCAATTGGTCGAAAGTTGGAAAGTTCAGTAGATGCACCACCTTTATGTAGAGGGATGATATGGGAGACTTTCCATATGGATGGGATTGTGCTTTCTGTAATTGTCCTATTAATAAGGATGGAAATGGGATAGGCAATGGCTGTGGCAGCAATCTGCAGGTATTCTGCTGGAAGACAGTCAGCAGAAGGGGTGTCTGGTTTAAGTTTTTGTAGGAGGGTGGAAATGAGGGATGTTAGGTACTGGTTGTAAATGGAAGGTAAGGGACTGGGCTATTTGTGGTATTAGATGGGCTAGTGCTAATAGGAGGTAATGTGTTAGCTAGAGTTTAAATGGCTTCAGTGAAGTAGTTGTTGAAGGCATTAGCAACTTGTTTAGACTTAGTATGGGTGATACCTGTTGCGGCAGGAGTTTTGAGTGCCCTGGCTGAAGTAATTTGTTAATGCTTAACCAGAACTTTTGTGGTTTTTGCTGATGGATTTGTTGGAGGTGCAGGTAAAAGTTTTTTTATGTCTAGTAGAATGTCTTTTTTGGTTGCATTAATTAGTTGTTTAAAGCAAAGGTGGTCTGTTGGGCTTTTAGAGGCTCTCCATTTGGCCCAGATTTTATTTCGCAGGAGGATCTTTTGTCTGGTTTGTTTTGTGAGCCATGGAGCAATTTTGGTTCTTACTCGGTTGGGGCGAGAGGGGGCATGGTAATCTAGGATTTGTAGGAATCTAGTATTAAAGTAGGTGACTGCTTCATCTAGTTGAAGATGATGCAGTGGGGACCAGTCACATGCTTTGAGTTCATTTTGGAAGCTCTCTGGATGAAAATGTTTTTTAGAGCGAGAGGTTTTGTAAATATCATTGGGGCCATGAGTTTTTTGTTTAATTGTATAAGTTAGAACATGGTTACTCATATCATCTGGAAGGGTACCTGATTTATATGTATTAGGATGGATGTTTATAAGTATCCAGTCTAGGGTAGTTTCCTTACCACTTGGTTTATGGATTCTAGTAGGGGAGGTAATTATTTGGGAAAAAACATATAGATTTATGTGGGAGATAGGATTTGGGGAGCTACAGGTAGCCCAGTCTGTATTAAAATCACCTAGGACAATGGTTTCCTGAGGTAGATGAGTAGTAAGGCAGTTAAGGATGTTTTCAAAATGCAAATGTAAAATAAAATAAATAAATAAATAAAATAATCTCTTTTCCATCCCCACCTCTTCAACTGACACTGTGGGTGAAACGATTTTGATTCCACATATTACATCTTTTTTTCTGAGGACGTGGTGAGGGTCCTGCAGGAGGCCAGGAAATCTACTACTACTAGGAAACCCTACTTATTCAGATGGAAGCAGTTTTCTGTCTGGTGTTTCTCTCTAGTAACCTGGACCCACTTATGTGGATGTTCCTTTGGTGTTCTCTCATTTTTTTTTTTGAGTTGCTCAGTGCTGGTTTGGCCTATTCTTCTATTAAGGCCCACTTTTCAGCTATCAAAACAACAAATAAAATAAATTAAAATAAAAAAATCTAACACTCAGCCAGTGATCCAAATCCTTTAAATTAAGTACAAGACTGCTCTAGCGCCTCAGCACATGGGACTTCCAGAAGTTTTTTGTACTTGTATTAAAGGATTTGGATCACTGGCTGAGTGTTGGATTTTTCCACTTTTCAGCTATCTCTACTTGTCTGCCTTTATCTGATCCGGTAGCTTCTAGATTTGAGGCCACACAATTTCTTAAAGGTGTCCTTCATATTAGACCTCCCAGGAAGCCTGTTTCTCTTCCCTGGGATCTTAATTTTGTTTTGGAGAAGTTGACTTAGGCTCCCTTTGAGCCTGCTGCTTCAGCTTCCTTGCAACTTTGTTCCTGGAAGACTGCTCTTCTGTTGGCCCTTAAGTTTGCTAGACTGATGTTTTGAGCTTCAAGCCATTGTGGCTTGTCCTCCTTTTTTTGTATTTCATAAGGACAGGCGGTCTTTGCTTACTAATCCTTTTGTGCTCATGGTGGTTCATGAATTGTCACTTAATCAGTCTATTCCTTTGCCTGATTTCTTCTCCTCTCTCCAGTCTATTACTTTGCCTGATTTCTTCTCCTCTCTCCAGTCTGCCAGTGAGAGGTTGTTGCATAATTTGGATGTGCATAGACAACTCAGATTTTATTTGGATAAGACTAAGTCTGTTAGAAAATCTGATCAGTTTTCCTTTCATCTTAGATCCCTAGGATTAGCTGTATCCAAGCAAACTATTTCTTCCTGGATCTCAAAGGGTATGTCTTTTTGTTATACTTTTCATGGTAATAGCATTCCTTCTTCTGTAAAGGTTCATTCTACTAAAGCTGTGGCTTCTTCTGGTGCTTTTTTCAAGGGGTTAGATGCTAATTCTATTCTTGAAGCAGCTACCTGGACTTCTGTGCATACTTTTACCAAGCACTACAAGTTGGATGGAATCTCCAGAGCTAGAGCTGGTTTTGCTAGCGCCATCCCTCATGGCTTCCTAGAGGGGTCTACTGGTCCTTCCTCCTTTCAAGTTTCTCGTTGAGATTTGGCACTCTCCCAAGCATAAAGAATACTACAACAGGGAATGGAAGGACATAATGCAGCTGTGTAAAATCTTACCATAACAGTAGATGTCCCTTCCTGGACTGTTGCAGTATTCACTCCCTTCCAAATCCCCCTTTGTCCGTTTTCCTTTCTGGATGTTCTAATTACTTTTTGGTTTTCCTTGGAGTGGTGTTCCTACGGGGGCAGTCGGTTCTGAGGATGGTACGTCCGGATGTCACCTTTATGCTTTATGCTTTGCAAGGAACATACGTGTGATGTGTAGTGTACCTTAAAGCAACAGTAAGCTTTGGTATACTGGGCGGACATCAGCCTACCCATGGCAGGGAATCCTAAGTGTAAAGAGTACTCCAAAAGTGAAGGAAAGCACATCTACTGTTAAGGTAAAATTTTACAGAACTGTACTTTCTCTCCCAACCTAGAAGTCCCTACAGACAGGTGGGTTCTCTGTCATAGAACAAAGGTACAGAATGTTTTGGAAACTCGCATCATCTTTTCTGGAATACTTCAACTGCCACAAAATCAATTGCCTCTAGGACTCCCTGTTTTGCAGGATTTCCTTTCACAGGGAACTATTCAATCCTCTCTACTCGGACAGGAGTTTTTACTTCAGGATGTTCTTGGCCCCAGAAAGTAGGGCACCTGGTGGCCAATTCAAGACCTATCCTTTCTTAACACTTTTTAAAATGTTTTTTAAATTTAAAAATGTTAACCCTTCAGTCCCTGTTCCTGTGATTCTTCATGGGAGATTTTTAGTGACTTTGGATATGGAGAATGTATACTTCACATTCATATCCACCCTCTTTTTCAGGAAATAATTGAGATTTTCTGTCTTTTCATTGCATTTTCAGTTTTCTTTTTTTACCCCTTGGTCTTTCTACTGACCCAAGGTTATTTTCAGTGTCTATCTCCAGTGATTGCCTTCTGCAGACTTCAGGGAATCCAAATATTACCTTATTTTGGTGACCTACTACATCAGGCTTCTTCTCAGGATATTCTTCTGAAGGATCTAAATTTCACAGTGAACCTTCTTCACAGTCTGGGGTTCATCTTGAACCAAAAATGGTCTGTTTTGACTACTTTCCTAGATCTAATCTTCCGAGGGTGCAGTGTCAGTACCCTAATGATGAGAAAGGTGCCAAGGCTTTGGTATGTTGGCCAGATGTATGGCTGTCCGTGGCGGGATATGCTATTTGTCAGTAATACTGCTGCAGGGTAGGACATCTACTGTTAAGTTCTTACACAACTGTACTTTATCTTTCAAGTGTAAATGAACTCGTGCTTCTGACGCACCAGTTCATATTTCCGTCAAGTCCAGAGTCGTTTTTAAGTTCAGGTAAGTATTCAGAAATTCCATTGATCATTAGTACAGTAGCTCTTTCAGTCACAACATGGGTTTTAAGTTGCAGCAAAAGCAACTTTTTTTCAGTATATTAGTAGTTTTAACTTGCTCCAAGCACTAATTCACTTTTTGGCCTCAGAAGCAATTCTACTTTTTTTTCCATGGTACCCCTTGTCCACTACTTCAAAAAATCACGTCATAAACCTTTTCTCAGCCCTCATGAATAGTAAAACCTGGGAATCTGAACCTCTTATGCAACATCAACAGAACGGATTGTAGGGACCAGTATATCTCACAGCAGTTCTACTTCTGAATCTCGATTTACTGAAATATCGAATTTCAGTATCTCGAGACTAGAATATTGAAAATGCAGTTGTTCGAAACTGCATATTGTTGAATCTGAGGTTGCTGAATCTGCAGTAGTTGTGATGCGGTCTGTTCTGCGTAGTATGCTGTCCCTTTAAGGTTTAGTGGTTTCTGGGTTGTAAACATGGCGGCCAATGTGTGGTTATGTTTGAAGATTCAGGTATGGGTTTTAGGTAGAAATGTGGTTTGTTTTAGTGTTTTGGGAAGTTTTAGGAGTAGGTTAGGGTAGGTAGGTGAGTGTGTGTGTAAGTTTGTACATGTAGTGTGTGTGTTTCTCGTGGGTATAAGTATGACCATGTGCAGTGGGAGTGTAGGATGCGTAACGGTAGGTTTGTTGTTTTTTTCGTGGTAGTGCGACCTCTGAATTGGTGTATATTAGTAGCAGGGGTTGTGGGGACTTGCCCCCCTGCTTAAACATATAGTACTGTTATGTGTTTTGTCTTTGTTTTTGTGCTTTATGTAGGGGAGGGTTGGGTCTTTACTTGTGGTTTTTTATTTTTGATAGTTTGAATGTCGGTGTTTTGATTTTTTGTTTTTATGGAAGTTTGGGATTTTGGTCTCGAGATACTGAAATTTGGTATTACAGGATTTCAAGATTCAGAAGTAGAACCCTCACAGTGAATATGCTGCTGCGGAACAGACTCCCCATTTACACAAAATTGAGGTTCATTCTTGTTCATATTCAAGTGCAACTTTAATCTATGGACGAGAAGCAGAATATTTACCCAAGGATTGCCCCTTTTACTACTAATGGACAGAGGCAGCTTCTAATTGCTTTATTTTCTATGATGTGATCATAGTTATTCTTATTAGGTGTAGTATATACTTATCGCCCAAAAGATGGGCAAGGCAAATCTGAAACCAAATGGAATGTATTATTTTGAGCACAAAAAGTGAAATTATCCAGGCTTAGTGTTCCACAAGGGCAGCTACCTTTGTACTTGCCTATGAACCCAAGAACTCCGAATCTTGTACTCTTAAGAGCTTTAAAATAACGTGCCCCCCCCAATAATACTTTTGCAACAAAATCTCTTTGAAACATTAAAACCTTTAAACGCATTTCACTGTTATGGTCATAGAATGCCGCAGAAGGGACACTTTTTCCTGCTTCTGAATGGCAACCCTCATACCTGATCTGGCAGTTGCTGCTGTTATCTCAGAAACATTGTGATTACCAATATTATTGACAGTACACAACACAACTACCTCCTCTGTTACCTTCAGGCATATTCAGAGTAAGTGCTCCACCTTCTGCCATGTCCTGTTTTTCCATTGATCTCCAGCTGAGAGTCTTGAGGTTCTCTTTTCCTTCAACATGTGCAGTAACACAGTATCAGTTAACCCACCATCAGCCCGATGCATTATAACAACTTTACCACCATCACTAACATCCATCTGCTTAGCATGTTCTTTACTCACTTCCCGGTCCACTACATTAACATATGTGGTAACTGGACGTGCAGCAACTACTTCACTTGAAAAGGGTAAGGAACTTTTTTTAGAATAGTATTGAAATAAAACATGATAATTGAAGCATAACACATAAACCCAAAAAGTTTTTACCTGTTGTTTTTAACACTTGTATTTTCTTAGCTTTATATACATTTATAGTCAGTAAAAAATAAAACCTTTTTAACTCACATTTTCCTTTTTTAATCAAATACTTTTGCAACTTTGAAGATTTTTTTATTAATTCATTTATAACATTTCTCTTACTCTGTTTATTATTATACAGTACTGTCCCACACCTTTCGGCCTAAATCTTCTAATATATTAGTCGTTATGTTTATAACTGTAAAGTAACACTGTCAGTGTTATTTTAATAAAGTTGTATAGATACTGTTTCCCTTCTCTTTCCTAAACCTATTCATTCATTGAAAGATGCTATCTAGTCTCTTCAGTTTATATACATTTTTCTTTATTGTAATGTATTTTAATCATTATTTTATATTTCATTTATTTTTTTAATAGGAAGATCTGATGTCTCCTTCATTCCTCCTCACGATAGGGTCTCCGATCTGACCCATGGATCGGTCTCTGCAACATTTCAGACTTGGATCCGACTCTCAAGCTCCTCCCTCATACCCACAATGCCCTTCGTTCACCAAACTACCTCAGATCTCATTTGCCGCTTCAGCAAGTCGAGATGCAGATTTTGCACTCTCAAGCATGGTTAGCATTTCAGATAGCCTCTCTTAAAATTGTAAGTGCCTTTGGCTGTATTTCTTCCTTCCTCTTCTCTCTACAGATTTTGTGTGTGTGTGTGTGTGTGTGTATGTATGTGCGCGCGCATTCTCTTTGTTCCTGTAAAAATAAATAAATAAATGTTTGGATTAAATTAGTGAATAGTTGTTAAATCTACTAAATTTGTTGCTAAATTTACTAGTACTTAGTTGTAATTATAGTAAAACTCTTACCTTTGCTTTCCATTTGGCTTCCATAGTTTCTTCACTGTTCAGCTTGCCTTTTTCTGTCAGTTGGTTTTTGGTGGGCTCTTCTGTGTTATGACTGACAAACCAGTTCCTGGCTTCAAGTGCTGCACTTCTTGTGGGCATAAAATCCACAATCAGGATGCCCACAAGAAGTGCGTGTGCTGCCTAAGGGCACCGACCGTTTTGTTCTGTTTGCGCTGCCTTTAAATCACGAGCTTTAGCCGACAGATGGAACAAACTCATTTCTAGGGGCCTTCTTCCTTCCTTAGGTGAGGCTCAGACCCATTCCTTAGCTTCTTCCTCCACTATTTCTACTAAGGAGTGTAAACCCCTTCCTTAGCTTCTTCCTCCACTACTTCTACTAAGGAGTCTAAAAAGAGGTCCCTCCCTGCCTCACCAAGCGACTCTTTCAAACTTAAGAAGCCCAAGACATCTGTGGATTCGACTCCTTTGGATCCGCAGACGTTTGCTCCCAGACTGGATCCTACTGTTTCCTCAGATCCAGGGGAGATTACCATTTCCCTGACACCTTTGTCGGCTCTGACTTTGGATCTCATTCCCTTGGATCCTAGGACCTCCACAAATTCACCTACCCTGTCCTCCAAGTCAAAGCACTCCCGGTCCCCTTCATCGGCTTCTTACAAGTCCTCAAGAAGCTGGTCTGAGGCAGACATGGACAGTCCAATGAAGAGGTTTTTTTAAGGCCCAGATCCAGATGGGGGTAGTCTCGCTCTGTCCCCTATCGGATCTGTGGGCTACCCAGGGTCCCCACTTCAGGACTCTTATTTCCGATC
Source organism: Protopterus annectens (assembly GCF_019279795.1). Classification (NCBI taxonomy): domain Eukaryota; kingdom Metazoa; phylum Chordata; order Ceratodontiformes; family Protopteridae; genus Protopterus; species Protopterus annectens. Next base: position 34,519,839 of record NC_056729.1, read on the forward strand.
CATCCCCTGACTTCGGAGCCACGGGATTCCGGATTTCCATGTGTGTGTCGGACTCTGCGCAGAGAAGCTTCCTTCCTCTACGCTGAGGATGCCCTTGATGAGCCCTATTCTGGCCCCTTTGGAGCAGAGCGAATCTTGGAGCTGTGGCGTTGGTGTCTGGTCCGATGGACTGGGATCTGCTTCATCTTTTTTTTTGGAGCCACCCCTTCCCTTAGGAGCTTCGGCACTCAATAGCTTGGGTCCAATCCCTTCTGGGGGCCCTGGATCTGGGGTGAGCTCTGACCTTTTTTCCTTGATAGTTTTGGATCTGGGGGAGGTGGAAGGGGCTTCTCATGGTCCTTCGGCCTTCCAGATAGTGGAGAGGGTTTTCACCTGGTTGGAGTTTCAACCACACAAGTTCCTCACTCTTATCACTGTACCTTCATCAGATCCAGGCCTTTCTCTCTCTCATCCTGCCATGAGTCTTCCCATCCTAAGCGGCTGCCAGCATTTCCCTACTTGCAAGAGATCCCCTTTTTCTGATACTTCTCCAGAATACCCACCTGAGGAGGTCCCTTGGAAGAAGATGTGCAAAAGCAGGCACATGGACTCCCCCCTTGGAGTCTTTAACCGAGGATACTGACTTTGATAAGGGGGAAGGATCCCCCCGATCCCCACTTGAAGTCCTCCACTGCAGAGACATGTTAAGAGATCCTGAAGCAAAAAGGTGGGTGATCTGCCCAACCTCCTTCCTCTGATGAGTCAGTTCTGTTGGAGGCGTTCGGGACAGGACCATCTACGTCCTGAGTGACCCCCCAGGCAAACGTGCTGGTAGATTTAGTATCTTGCATGGAAGGAACTGGACACCATCAGGCCCAGACACAAGCGGACCGATAGGTTTCTAGTACCCCATGCAGACGGGAAACACTGGAGTAAGGGCCCTGTAGTTGATCTTATCATGATTGCAGCGGCCACCAAGAAAGATCTGTCAGAGGAAACTGCCAAGTCCAGCTGCCAAACAAGGGGTCTAGAGCATTGGATAGAATTGGGCAGCTCGTTTATACCTTAGCAACTTTCGCACTGAGTTCGTTAAACTGTCTGGCTCATTTCACCCGGCATCAGAGGGACCTAATCAAAGAACTCTCCGCTTCTCTGAGTCCATGCCTGCACAGGAATTTAAGAAAGTTTCTCCCAAGCTGACCACTCCTTTGTCTATTGCTAACTCTTCGACTAGGTTGATCTTCCACACCATGGAGGGCACCTCGTGAGCAGCCAGTTCAGGTCTTTCCCTAAGAAGGCATGCCTGGATGAGGCTATGTGATTTTGCAGAGCCCTTTAAGGCATTGGCTCCTCTCTTTTTGGGCAGTCAGTTAGGGAGTCAGACACTACTTACTCCAGTTAGCACACTCCCTGGGCATCACTATAAACATGAGGAAGGTCCAGCCTTATTCCGGTTCAGAGTCTAGAGTTCATAGGTACGCAACTCAACACAAGGGATCAGATAGCTTCTCTGCCTCTACACCGAGTAGCCATTCTGAGGAGTCTGGTACAACAGCTGTTAGCACTACAAGGCCCCACAGCTTGATTGATCCTGCAGGTCCTGGGGTCCATGTCTGCAGCCATCTTGTTAGTTCCCCTAACCAGGTTTTTCATACAGGTTCTACAGTGGACACTATCCAGTCAATGATCCATCCTCTCTCATCCCTTCGCATCAAATTGACTCTCATCTGCAGACGTCATGTCAGTTGGTGGATTCAGTCATACAGTGTTATTTTTGGCAGACTGTTTGTGAACAATCCCCCGATAGCCACCATGACCACAGATGCTTTCCAGTTCGGGTGGGGGGCATTACAATGGGAAGATGGTCCAAGGCACGTGGTCGCCTCACAAGACAAAGTTGCATGTCAGTGTCCTAGAGATGAGAGCTGTCCTCCTAACGTTGCAAGCCTTTCCGGATGTACTCTCTTTGGGGACTATTGCAGCACACACCAACAACATGTCAGTTGTGTGGTGCATCAGCTAGCAAGGAGAAACCCATTTTTATCCCCTGTGCAAGGAGGCCATGAGAGTGTGGGAGTGGGTGATATCTTCAGACCGTCTTCTAATTCCAACACATATCCCAGGGAAACCAACAATCTGGTGGACAAACTCAGCAGATCGCTCCTGATTCTGCACGACTGGTCCTTCAACCAGTCAGTAGTGAACATGATCTTCAGCAGTTGGGGTCAAGCTTGCTTTGACCTCTTTGCTTCTCCCCTCAACAACAAATGCAGCAAGATGTTCTTCGTGTTTCACTGTTGCAGTCATCACATTTGGGTTATCTGCCTGCAAGTAGCCCTCAGCCGGCCTGAATACCAGAGTCTTGGATTCCTGCGTCGGATGCTGTCTCTTCTTTCATGACGTCAGGTCATCAGGGGTATAAAACATGCAGTCGATGTGATTACATCAGTATTTCTTGCCGTGCGGTGCCCGAAGCAGAAGCAGGTCGCAAATGCCGGTCGGCCGTGTCCTGAAATTTTCGTTTTCGAGTTTCAAAACCAAAGTCTTCAAAAAAGCGAAGTACCCCATTGGGGGTCCTTTTTCTTGCTCTTAACCGATGTCAGTAAAAGTTAACAATTGTCTTACCTGTGGAAAGCAAATACCTCGTAAATATTTTCATTCGTTCTGCATTCCTTGCTTAGGCCCAGACCACGACGTCTCTCGCTGTCGGTTTTGTGCCTTGTTCAACCCCTGAACTATTCGTCGTCGGTCTATATTTGCAGGTAATTATTTTGGTACTCTGTATAACTATTCAGAAATGGCTTCAGTAAGCCATCCAACTACCGATTATTCTGAAAAAACGAAAGGATAAAGACAGACCGCATAGGTCCTAAACTGCTGACGACGCTTCTGTTAAGCTAGTCGCCAGTCCGCCGGTACTCGGTGAGGCACTTTCGCAGCTCCCGATACCCGCTAGTTCAGATTCGCAGGCCTCTACTGAGACCCATTCAGAGTCCGGTATGCCGTGAGATGCTTCTTTGATTATGGTACTTGCGGATGTGTCTACCTTGGATGGGTTCGGAGACGCTGTGCAGGCACCGGCTTCTGAGGGTGTATTCAGGCCTACAGACTTGCATTTTAAACCAATGCCATATTCTTCATCCAGGCCTAAAACTTGACCCAAACCTAGAACTGATTTTCCTTCTGATCAGGATTCTGATATTTCTGTTTCTTCCGATTACCAGGATTTGCCCTTATCTACCTATGAAGATTCTGATGCAGAGGATTCCATTTCCTCTGCTCCCCCTCCAGAAGATTTTTCTTTTAGTGAAACCTTGCACACTCTTAGGGAGCATTTCCGCTGGGAAAGCCAGGATTACTCTTGACTCCAAAAAGAGGCTTAGGGAATTCTTTCTCCTTCCTCAACACAGGCCTTTAGCTATCCCTCCTGTTCTGGACATAGTAGGTGATGCTTTCTTGAAATCTACCCTTTCCCCAGACACTTTACCTCCAGCTCCCAGAAAACCTGACTGGTATTACAGAGTACCTGACTCTCACAAGTTCCTCTACAAGAATCCTACAGCAGATCCAGAGACCATTTCCCAAGGCTACTGCTGCCAAAAATCCTACCCCTTCTGATAGAGATTCTAGAGCCTTAGACAGATGGGGTAAGAAGGTATACACTTCTGCTACTTTGGCCATTAGGGCTTTAAATTGCCCGTTTCATATGTTAAAGTATCAGCAGTATATTATGGAACTACTTCAACAGAAAATTATGTTGATTCCTGACTGTACTGAACACAAATAATTACAGGATTTAATGCATTCTGCAGAACAAGTTGGTAAACATACTTTGCAATGTGGTTTTGACGCTTTAGAAGCATCTTGCAGGGCTGTTGTCACTGGGTCTGTACTTAGAAGGCATGCTTGGCTTAAGGAGCAAAACTTGTTTGATTATGTTAAAGCTAAATTACTAGATGCTCCTTTAAACCAAGACTACTTTTTGGCAACAAAGCAGAAGTCCTCAAATGGATGGAGGAAAAAGCTAAACCTATGCAAACTGTTAAAGATTTCCTACAAGTACAGCCTCCCAGATTTAGTAGGCATTGGCCTTCAAAGAATTGGTCTTTTCCAGTCTCTTCCAGGCCTTCTCAGTCCAAACCCAGGAACAGCAAACCACCTAGGTTACAGTCTCAGGCTGCGCACAGGCCTAAGCAGTGGGGGGCTCCCACTTCCAAAGCAGGGAGTAGTAAGCCACCCCCCTACAGAAATAAAAATGGCACAATAACTAAACCTTAACCCTTTCAAGCCCTGCTCAACTGCCTGATCCCTTAGGAGGAAAGCTCGCCCTGCATGCAAAAAACTGAGAACTCATTACCCAGGACAAATGGGTTTTGAACATAGTTTCTCAAGGATACAGATTCCATTTCACACACTACCAACCCCAAACGGTTGGCCAGACCTACCCCCAAATTAGTGGGCGGAGGCCCAACAGCAGGTTCTTTCTCTTCTAAGTATCAGGGCTGTTCAACCTGTCCCAGCAGAACAAAGGGGACAAAGTTTTTATTTAAGACTTTTCCTGGTACCCAGAAATGACAGCTCCTGGCGTCCTATCCTGGACCTCTCTATTCTAAACACCTTTCTGGTAATCCCAGAATTCTTCAGCAGCTTCTTCCTGTGCTAGGCAAAGATGCCTGGCTGGCAACCTTAGACTTAAAGGAAACTTACCTGCACATTCCAATAGGGGAATCTTGCAGGAAATACCTACGCTTCAGGGCAGGCTCCATGCATTATCAGATGTTCATCGTGCATACAGCTGCAGTCATAACAGACGGGTTCTCCTGCCGTCAGGCGGGTCCTTGGTCGGCCGAATTCCAAAGTCTAGGTCCAGCGTCGGTTGGCGTCGCTTCTTCCCTGACGTCAGTGCGACAGGGGTATAAAGGAACCAGCCGACGCCATTTTCTTCAGTCTTTCTTGCCGTGCGGTGCCCGAAGCAGAAGCAGTTCGCAAGTACCGGTCGGCCAGCTCCTGAGGTTACGAAAATTTGGAAACCGAAGTCTTCTTAAAAGTTAAGTACCCCGTTGGGGAAACTTTTCTTGCCTCAGACCGATGTCAGACAAAGTTAATAATTGTATTTCTTGTGGGAAGCAAATACCGCATAAGGATTTCCATTCCCTTTGTATACCTTGTTTAGGCCCAGACCACGACGTCTCGGTCTGTTGCGTTTGTGCTACATTCAACAAACGCACTATTAAGCGTCGGGCGGAGTTCGCCCAGCGTTATTTTGGAAAAGCATTTAACTATACTATGTCGTCGGATACTCCGACTCTGGTTTTGTCTAAAAAACGCAAAGACAAGGACCGACACACGAGGTCCACGGCCTCTACCGACACCATGCCAAAGCCGACTACACGTGGTCCGGTTCTCAGCGAGGCGCCTACGCAGCCCCTGACTACCGACAAGTCTTTGACGGTGCCTCCTGTGCCCGAGGTCGCAGGCTTCTCGGCCCACACCCCTACTACAGATACCGAAGCCACTCTTGGCGTTGAAACTCAGAATGTGGACAGGTCCACCTCCACTCAAGGTGTCTTCAGACCTTCCTCTTCTTTCTCCATCAAGGCTTTCACAAAGTCTAAAGCTACCATGCACTCTGAGACCAGCTACACAGGGCCCATCTCCAGGCCCTATGCCTAAGAAACAGATGCTTAAAATGGCTGAGGATTTAATTACTCTTATCAGAGGTTCTCAGCCCCCACCGGACAAAAGGCCCAGAGTGGAGGAAGATTCCCCCTCCTCTGATCAGGGCTCCATTATTTCAGAGCATTCTGATGATCAGGAACATTCTTAACTCCCCTTTTGAAGACTCTGATGCGGAGGAGTCCATCCCTCCCCCCCCCCCCCCCAGAGGATTACTCATTTGGGGAAACTTTGCATACCTTAAGGGAACACTTCCACTGGGAAGGCCAAGATTATTCAGATTCCAAGAAAAGGCTCAGGGAATTTCTCTTGCTACCTCAGCACAGGCCTCTGGCTGTACCTCCTGTCTTGGACATCCTAGATGATGTTTACTCGGAGGCTTGCCTTAACCCGGACTCTCTACCTCCAGCCCCAGTTAAGCCTGACAGGTACTACAGGGTTCCTGACTCACACCAATTTCTATACAAAAGCCATGCTGCTGACCCAGAAACCATCTCACAGGGCCCCAAGGGAGTTAAGGCCTCCATTGCTAAAAATCCACTTCCTTCCGAGAGAGACTCCAGATCCTTAGAAAGGTGGGGAAAAAAGGTATATACCTCGGCTACCTTATCCAGGAGGGCCTTAAACTGTCAGTTTCATATGCTAAAATACCAACAGTTTTTGTTATCACAATTGAAAAGTAAAATGTCACAACCTGAACAACCAGACTTGAAGGAGTTGCAGGATTTGATGCATAGTGCAGAACAAGTGGGTAAGCATACCTTACAATGTGGTTTTGATGCTCTAGAGGCCTCATGTAGAGCTGCTGTTACAGGATCAGTCATACGTAGGCATGCCTGGCTCAAGGAACAAGCCTTGCCTGATCATGTCAAAGCAAAATTACTAGATACCCCTCTTCAAAAGGATGTACTATTTGGTGCTAATGCTGAGGAGGTGTTAAGGAAAATGGAGGAAAAGGCTAAATCAATGCAAACTGTGAAAGAATTTCTACAGGTACAACCCCACGCTTTAGTAGAAATTGGCCTTCCTAAAACTGGTCCTTTCCTGCCACGGACAGACCCCAAAGAGGCAGATACAGGCGCCCGAGGGGCAGAGGACAATCCCAAGGATCGTTTAGAGGCAGACAATGGCAAGCTCCTGCACAAAGAGGTGGTGAGGATAACTCGCAATCTTTCAGAAAGCAAACCCAATGACTTTCTCCTTTGCATGCCAACCAAGTCTCAAATGGCAGCCCCCTTAGGAGGAAAGCTGGCATTATTTTCAAAAAATTGGCATATTGTCACAAAGGACAAATGGATCCTGGACATTATAAACAGAGGCTACAAATTCCATTTTCATACCCTTCCAAAAATGAGAGGCATGCCAAACCTGCCACACATTCAAAGGGCAGAGGCACAAAGGCAAATTACAGATCTCATAAACATGAAAGCTATTCAAGAGGTACCTACGCACGAACAAGGTCAAGGTTTTTATTCCAGGCTATTTCTGGTGCCAAGGAAGGGAAAAGATTGGAGACCTATTTTGGACCTATCCATCCTAAACACATTTCTACTCGTACCAAAATTCAAGATGCGCACTCTACAGCAACTTCTTCCCATGCTGGGCAAGGAGTCTTGGCTGGTAACACTGGACCTCAAGGAGGCATACCTGCATGTCCCAATCAGACAAAAATTCTCAAAATGGATAGCCCACTGCATACGCTTTTGCTATTCCTTTCATGGCAAAACTGTACCTATAGGCATTAGAACTCATTCCACCAGGGCCACAGCCCCCTCTGCAGCCTTCCTCAGAGGAGTTCCTACCAAGGATATTTTGGAAGCAGCCACTTGGAGTTCTGTGCATACCTTCTCCAAGCACTACAACCTACCATTATACTCCAAATTAGGAGCAGGCTTTGCCACTGCAGTCTTGCAGGGCATTTTGGCTCCTCCTAGTTCCACCTAGTGCCTACCACCCCTTTCTTAGTTTTGGGATTCTACCCATCTGTTATGACTGCAGCTGTATGCACGATGACCATAGTACAGTTTTGTACCTACCATAAATGTAGATGTTCGAGTGCTAATACAGCTGCAGTCCAAGTTTCCCTCCCTCCTTCCCCTCTTGGGACAGGCCTATAGGCTAACACATCCTCATACAACCTGATTGGGGTATTCATTTATGATGTATTTGCATGCAACTACTGTTATTTTGATTATATTGCACTGCATTATTACACAAATTTATGTAGTGCCTTCCTTCTGGGGGCACCTGACATCTGGGGCAAGAAAAACTGAAGAAAATGGCGTTGGCTGGTTCCTTTATACCCCTGTCGCACTGACGTCAGGGAAGAAGCGACGACAACCTACGCCGGACCTAGACTTTGGAATTCGGCCGACCGAGGACCCGCCTGACGGCAGGAGAACCCATCTGCTATGACTGCAGCTGTATTAGCACTCGAACATCTACATTTATGGTAGGTACAAAACTGTACTTTCTCTGCACTTCACTTTATCTTATCCCTTTAGCTTATCTACTGCACCCAGGGTATTCACAGAGTGTCTAGCTCCAGCCATTGCATTTTGCAGGCAGAGAACTATTCAAATATACCCATACTTGGACGATTGATTCAGGCAGACATAGGTCTCAACCTCTTAAGAGGCCAATGTGGAACACAGACCCTAACAATGTGTGACAAATCACACTGCGCGAAACGTGCCTTCCCCATGGAGCATGGTAGAACTTTAAAATTCAATAACACACACTTCTCAGATCCAAAAACCTTTATTTAATAATCTGCAATACCATAACCACACCATAAGTAAATGAAATGGCACTTTACAAAAATAAAAATCACATTTACTACATTTTCTAAAGACATATTGCAATTCACACAAAGTTTAGACCAAGTTAAACAGCATCCTATCATACGTCAGATGTAGACTTATTGCATGCTGCTGTGGCTTTCTTGGCAGCCTCTAAAAGTGTTTTGGCAGCTTAATATCACAGACATCCAGTACTTAATTCATTTTAACTGCCAACAAAGAGTTCAGTGTGTTTACACTCAGAGACTGATGCAGTTCAGTTTTCACTTTCCGTACTATACTAAATGCTCTTTCCGCTTGTGCATTAGAGTGTGGCAAGCAAAGTAGGCTCATCATCAGCTGCTTAAAGAGTGGCAGTTTCCCTTCAGTGCAAAGGTCCCTCAGAAGGTGTGCCCAGTACTGTGACACACATGAGTGGGGCCCATCTACTGGGCCTATCAGATTCCCTGTGTCCTCGATCTGATATTGGGTGAACTCATCGATTAGTTGTTCAGCCTCAACATCATTTTCACATACACCCAGATGGAAGCCAACATCTCTGACAAGTCCTGAAGAAATGTCCAATTTTCTGGCTGGATTAATAAGTAATGCAGTATCTTTCAGTAAGTGATCTTGCATGGGAAACTTTTTCAGCATTTTCTGCAGCACTGCAGCATAAAAAGCTGCAACATTTTTGTAAAAGTTAAATTCAATGACTGTGCCGGCAATTGTTCTCCTCATGGCTGTTCATGTACTGCTTGACTTCATAGCCAATCCGCAGTTCACCATTTGGTAGAACACAGCTACTGTCAGTCAACACTGACACATCACTGTGTTTGATTAGTCTGACAGCAGCTGCATGTCTGAGGAGTTTGCCAGCGTACTGCTGCAGAAGTTTATGCACAGTGGTATGCAGTGTCAGTAGCTGACTTTCTCTGCTCTGAAGCTGTATGTTGAACTCCAATAAGGGTTCCAGTGCATACTTAAGGAACATAAAAATCATATGCACTTCATGACTCTGCAGGTTTTTAGAAATTAAGTCAGTCTTAGCAGACCTTGGCTCTGAAGACAGAAAATATGAATTTAGAGCTGGCCACATGTCCTGGGTTCTGTTAATAACCTTACCAAGACTGAGCCATCTAGTAGGTGCATGTCTAATGATCTTGAGGGGGTCAGTATCTGTGAACAAAGCAAATTCCTGCAGTTTTTGTTGTCTTTGTGCACTAGAACTGAAATGGCAATACCCATCTGATATAAATTCTTCAGCTGGTGAATGTAGTGCTTTTACAGCAGCCTTACTGCAGAGATCTGCCAAGTGGCAGAGACACCCCATGTTTATAATTGTGGGCTTCACCTCCTTTAAACGAGACAGCACAGAATTGTGTTTTCCAGTCATTGAGGCAGCATTGCCTGAAGAAAAGCCCACAATGTTGGAAACTGGAATGCTAAATTTTGTCAGAGTGGACATTAAAGAATCAAACATTGCTTGTCCAATTCCTGACACACATTCTGGCATATGAAGGAACCTTATCACATTTTTGCTTGCCTTTTCATCAAGGTAACCAACAAGGATGACTAATAGTTTGTCATCTCTCATGTCTGTGCTTTGGTCCATATACACACAGAATGGTGATTTCTGGCAGGCTGCTGCAGCATCACTCTGGTAATGAGGCCCCAGAACATCCTGTGCAATGCATGATTCCTTCGTCGCTCCACATGTCATTTTACGGAGAACATCTTGATCCTCTCCACACTTCATAAATTTCAGGATGTGTTCTTCTGCTGCAAATGATAAGTTGTGTTTAGCAAGGAGAGAGACAAAGCCAGCCTCTTCCTCAACCACCTTTGTACTTGTTAAACTCTGAGGTCCAAAGAAATCCACCATAGATCTTCCAGCTGCATGCTTGCAATTCTGCCTGTTTCTCTCACTGTTGACATGTCTTTGCAGATCATGTCGGCCCCCGTGACGGATTGTGAAATCCGTGTTACAAGTCTTGTAGAAAGCAAATTTCACTCCGCGCTTACTCATAGAAAGCCAGTCAAAGGCACTTGCCCAACTTGGCTGAAAATTTGTGTATCTTCTCTTCTTTGGGATACGATCTATATCTACATCCCTCTCCTCACTGTAATCTGGGTAGTCTGTACCTAGCAGGTTTGTAAAACAGTGGTGTTAAACAGTGAAGCAAATGGGGCTATAGTGTAGAAAGGAAAATTAGAAAATGTTCTCAATAGCAAAGATACAAGACAATAGGGCCATAACCTACCCATATCACTGGACGTTTCCTGACTTTGCACCCTCTTCTCTTGCTCATCTCTGCTCCTTTTGTCTACTATAAAGGCCTGCATGCTTCACTTCCTTGCTTCAACAACACTTTCATTCCTCTGGTGCTCACTTGCCCACCTAACCAGTGTTGCAGAAGGGAAGAGTGACTTTCATGACATTCAGTACTCCAAGCACCCTTGATTATCTCAAAATCCATGCCAAGGATAAACACATCCAGCTTAACAAAGGCACTTGCAACACACATCATGACAATACTACTTGCATTTTACATTCACCACTTTAGATGTGTTCTACCCCTGTCCTACAGCAAGGTGTGGGCCTGGCAAAGATGCCTAAAAAGGTACTTACAGCCAGGGCCCTCTGTGCTTTTACAAGAATGTGCCATTTAAGACAAAGAATTCAAGATAAAGTTACACAAAGTTCTACCAAAAACAAAACTGGATATGTTAAAGCATCCCATTACTATAACTCATTTTTGACATCCATCTGGACATACTTCTCAACCTCTTAGTGCAAGAAAACTGGACAAAGTTCAACATAAGAGGGACAAGCAGCACAGAGACTTTAAATATTGTTCTTATAACCTTAGAAATATTGCTCTTATAAGCTTAGAAATATTGCTAGAATATTGCTCTTATAACCTTAGAAATATTGCTAGAATATTGCTCTTATAAACTTAAATATTGCTAGAATATTCCTCTTAAAACCTTAGAAATATTGATCTTATAAACCTAGAAAGTTGCTAGAACAGGACCTGTCTTGGCATACAGTTTAAAAAAAAAGGCAATTACTTTCAGAGACATACTAGGGGACAAGCAGCAGAAACATACAACCACTTTAAAAACTGCTCTTATAAACCTAGAAAGTTGCTAGAACAAGGACCTGTCCTGGCATACAGTTTCTCCCAAAAAAAAAAAAAAAAAAATGGGCATACTAGGGGGACAATCAGTAGAAACAGACACTTTAAATATTGCTGTTTTAAACTTAGAATCTGTTTAGGCATACAAAATTGCTATCTATCACTTCAGAGACATACTAGCTCCACAAAATACTGAGACAAAATATTAATACTTACACACTTAGGAAGTTGCTAAAATAACAGGATCTGTACTAGCATACCACTTCTAAAGGGAAATATTTTCAAGTTCAACCATTACAGCTAAAAGCCTAAAACACTTACCTCTGCTCTGCTTGTACACACGGTACCACTTCAGCAATACAATCCAAGGCAGCACTGTCACAAATAATCCAATACAACCACGGCACAAAGTTGATATTCCAGCTCGGTTGTAGAGCAGCGTATAATCTTCAGCCCTTCTGTTCTGACACAGCAGACTGACTCCTTTCACCGACAGAGTCACCTCTCCATCCTGGCAGGCAGGGTAACTTCCACTTTCGACTCCCGTGATGTCTTCTTCTGCAGCCAGCCGCTCCTTCCTTCCTCCTTCCAGCCAAACGTTTTATGTAGTCAGTCGGTCGAAGTAAAATCTCTGATTCCTGGAAGCCTTTTCAAGCCATTATTTTGGCGCGAAAAGGCTTCCAGGAAAACGATTGGCCTGTATTTTGGAGCTCTCATTGGCTCCTGTCCTCCTCAGACTATCTAATTGATTGGCTCGTAGACCGAGTTCACGATTGGCTGTAAATGCGGTCTACGAGCCAATCAAAAACTGCGTAGCACAGCCAACGCGGAAGTGTTGCAATGCCGATTGCAGTAATTGCGGTATACAAACCAGTCAGAAGCTTTGTAGCAGAGCCACAGCTGTTCACTGCGGAACAGTGGCTTCACTCTTCATTAAATGTGGAGCGTCACACATAATCCAGAGCACTTGGATGCTCAGCAGGCAGAAAGCCAGGACTTGCTATTACAACATCTGGCATTTGTAAAGAAACTTCTAACCTCACTGGGGTACACCATAAATGAAAAGAAATCTCACCTAGTACCCTGCCAACAGATTGTATTCCTGGGAGCAAGCTTGAACACAACTTCCCAGATGGCTTTCCTCACTCCAGAGAAACAAGTTTATTTGACAACCTACTTCAAACTATTGGCCACAAAACCCCAGCTATCTGCAAGGAAAATTATACAAGCCATGGGGTTCATGGCCTCTTGCATTCTGCTAGTTCTATGTGCAAGACTGCATATGAGGAAACTACATTGGTATCTAAACAGCCTATGGTGTCAAGATTCTGAGGACCTGGAATCAATGATTCTCATCATTCCTTGTATAAGGACAGAGTTCCTTTGGTGGGCAGAGACCTGCTACCACAACAAGTGGCTCCCTTTCACTACCCCCTGCCACCCAAACCCTAACAACAGACGCATCAGACTATGCATGGGGGGCTCACTTGGCAGGGCAGTGCATTCAGGGCAAATGGAAACTGAGACAGTGCATATCAATCAAAAAGAAATGCTAGCTGTACAGAATTCCCTGACAGCCTTCAAAGACCGCATTCTTCCAGGACAACTATTGGTAAAGACAGACAGCACCACAGTTATGTGGTGCATAAACAGGGGGGATCCCACTCGTACCCTCTCTGCAGACTAGCCATGGCTCTGTGGAATACAGCCTTGAGCTACCAAGTGCACCTACAAGCTCAATTCTTACCAGGCAAGCTAAATTCACTGGCAGACAACTTAAGCAGAAATCTCATGGACCCACACAAATGGAAACTAGAACCAAAATATTCAACCTCTTGAGGAACAAATGGGGGACTCCAGAGGTAGACCTGTTTGCCTCCCCTCAGAACTACCAATTGGACAAATTCTGCACAAGGACTCCCCACAGTCAAGCTTGGAAAGTGGATGCCCTGTCCTTTACCAGGGAAAGCCTCTCAGTTTATGCCTTTCCCCCTCTGCCTCTCCTCTTGAAGGTTCTGCTAAAGATCAAACAGGACAAGCCAAGGACAATACTGATTGCACCAGACTGGCCATGCCAGCACTGGTACCCCCTCTTGTGCAGTATGACACTGCTGGAACCATGGCACCTGCCTCAGACCCCTTCCCTGCTGTCCCAGCAGACGGGCCAGATTCTGCACCCTCAGCTTCAAACCCTGAACCCTGCAGCCTGGCTAATTCCTTGAGCTCTCCAATAGCATCCCCCAGTAAGCAGGTGCTAGATGTCATTCTTGAGGCAGGGAGGCCTAGTACTAGAAACTCCTATGCTGAAAAGTGGAAAAGATACTGTTCCTGGAGCCAGAATCAGGGGATGGGCACAACGGTGCCCAGCTTACTTCATATTCTTCAGTACTTAACAGAAATGCTCCACAAGGGCCTATCCTTCTTGTCAATTAAAATTCATGCCTCTGCCATTTCAGCACATTATAATACTGAACCCCCCCCCCAGGAGAGCCCCCACTCCAGCCTGGGACCTTAACTTTGTATTGGAAAAGCTCACTCTTCCCCCCCCTTTGAGCCAGCTGCAACAGCAGAGTTGAAATTCCTTTCTTGGAAAACAGCCTTCCTTCTAGCCATCACTTCAGCAAGAGGCCCTCATGGCAATAGAACCCTTCATAATCTTCCTTTATGCCCAAGGTGGTGTCTGGTGTGGCCCTAAATCAGTCCATCCATTTGCCTACTTTTTTCCCCTAATCCAGAAAACAAAGGGGAACGAATACTGCACTTTCTGGACTTGCACAGACAACTTAGATTTTATTTGGACAGGACTAAGCCTCTCAGAAAATCTGAACAGCTGCTAATTGGCTTTGCTGCAGGGGCAGAGGGAAAGGCCATTTCAAAGCAAACCATTTCCAAATGGGTAGCCCATTGCATTCATTTCTGCTACAAGCACCATGGAAAACCTACCCCACAGGGGATAAGATCACATTCAACCAGGGCTGCATCTACCTCTCTAGCCTTTCTCAGGGGAGTCCCTACCAAGGACATTCTAGAAACTGCTACCTGGAGCTCTCTACATACCTTCACCAAGCATTACCACATGCCTACTTTTTTCTAAATCCAGAGCTGGTTTTGCCACTGCAGTCTTGCAGAGCTTAATAGCTGGCCCTAATGCTCTCTAACTTCCTCCTCCCTTCTTTAGCTGTGAGAATCAACCCAAATGTGAGGACTGCAACAGTGAAACACGAAGAACATAGTACAGTTGTGTGCACTTACCATAAATGTAGATGTTCGAGTGTATTCACTTTTGCAGTCCTGGTTACCCTCCCTCCAGCCCCCTGACTTCTCTTGGCTCTACCTTTTCTTCTTGTTTGGTATATTTAAGATGTTCTTCGTGTTTCACTGTTGCAGTTATTACATTTGGGTAATCTGCTGGCAGGTTGCCCTCAGTCGGCCTGAATAACAAAGTGTTGGGTCCTGCGTCGGTTGCTGTCTCCTCTTTCATGACGTCAGGTCATCAGGGGTATAAAACATGCAGCCGACACCTTTTTAATCATCCTTTCTTGCTGCGCAGTGCCCAAAGCAGAAGCAGTTCGCAAGTGCCGGTCGGCTGACTCCTGAAATTTTCGTATTTGAGTTTCAGAACCGAAGTCTTCAAACTAAAGCTAAGTACCCCATTGGGGAAACTTTTTCTTGCTCCTTACCGATGTCAGTAAAAGTTAATAATTGCATTACTTGTGGGAAGCAAATACCTCATAAGGATTTTCATTTGTGCTGTATTCCTTGCCTAGGCCCTGATCACTACGTGCCTTGCTGTCGGTTTTTGTGCTAAATTTAACCAACGCACTATTAAGCATCGGTATATTTTTGCTTCTAAATATTTTGGTTCTACCCTGAAATGTCGTAGGTTAGCAACCTGACTACCGGAGTTCACAAAAAACGCAAGGAAAAACAGAGACAGACCGTCGAGGTCCAAAACCAACGACAAAGCTTCTCCTAAGCTAGTCGCCGGTGCTCAGTCAGGCGCTTTCGCAGTCCCTGATACCCGCTACTTTTGAGTCACAGGCCTCTACCGAGACCCATTCGGAATCCGGTATGCCAAGAGATTCGCAAAGTATTGAACCCACAGATGTCTCTCCCTTGGATGGGTCCGGAGCCGCTGAGCAAGCACCGGCTTCTGAGGGTGTTTTCAGGCCTCAACATTTTTACTTTAAACTGACGCCAGCAATAAAAACAAGGTCAAAAACAACTTCTGTGTCTAAAAAACGGATGCATGAGCCGTGTGCTCAGGCCCCTATGCCTAAAACACAGATGATCAAAATGGCTGAGGATTTAATTACCTTGATCAGGGGTTCCCAACCCCACCCTACTAAGAGGCCTAGGCAAGGCACTGATTATGAATCTTCAGATCAGGTTTCCATTTCCTCTGATCAGGAATTTTCTATTCCACCCTATGAAGATTCTGATGCAGAGGATTCCATTCCCATCTGAATCTCCTCTTGAGGATTACTCTTTTGGAGAGACTTTGCATACTTTAAGGGAGCATTTTCACTGGGAGAGTCAGGACTTCTCTGAATCAAAAAAGAGGCTTAGTGATTTCCTCCTTCTTCCTCAGCACAGGCCTTTGGCAATACCTCCTGTATTAGACATTGTTGATGATGTGTTCTTGGAATCAAGCATAGCTCCTGATTCCCTGCCTCCGGCTCCTAGTAAGCCAGACAGATATTACAGGGTTCCTGACTCCCACAAATTTCTTTTCAAAAATGCTGCTGCTGATCCTGAGACTATTTCTCAGGGTCCCAAGGGTGTTAAGGCTTCTACAGCCAAAAATCCTACCCCTTCTGATAGAGATTCCAGGGCTCTAGATAGATGGGGTAAGAAGGTTTATACATCTGCAACCTTGGCAATCAGGGCGTTAAACTGCCAGTTTCATATGCTTAAATGTCAACAGCATGTTATGGGCTTACTGAAACAGAAAATTATGTTGATTTCTGATTGTGTGGAAAATAGAGTTACAGGTTTTATTGCATTCAGCAGAACAGGTTGAAAAGTATACTTTGCAATGTGGTTTTGATTCCTTGGAGGCCTCTTGTAGGGCCGCCGTTACTGGATCTGTGATTAGAAGGCATGCCTGACTCAAGGAGCAAAATCTGCCTGATCATGTTAAAGCTAAATTGTTGGATGCCCCTTTGCAGCATGGTACTCTGTTTGGTAATAAGGCAGAAGAGGTTTTAAAGGAAATGAAAGACAAAGTTAAATCTATGCAAATTGTAAAAGATTTCTTGCAAGTGCAGCCACCCAGGTACAGTAGGCACTGGCCTACTAAAAATTGGTCCTTTCCTGTGTCCAACAGAGCCACTCAGGGCAATCCCAGGCGCTCAAAAGCCTCCAGATATCAATCGCAGGGTTCTTACAGGTCAAAGCAATGTGGTGCCTTCACCTCCAAATCTGGAGGAAACAAAGCACAACCCTACAGTAAGCAGTCTCAATGACTTTCCTTTACCACTTCATGCTCAAAATTGGCAGTTAATTACCCAGGACAAGTGGGTATTAAACATAGTATCCCAGGGGTACAGATTTCATTTCCATACTTTGCCAATTGCAAAAGGATGGCCGGATCTGCCACAAAACCAGCAGGCAGAGGCCCAGAAACAAGTCATGTCCCTTATGGATATGGGGGCTGTTCAACCGGTACCAGAAAAGGAAAAAGGACAAGGATTTTATTCAAGACTTCCTGGTACCCAGAAAAGACAATTCATGGTGTCTAATACTGAACTTATCGATTCTGAACATGTTCCTGGACATTCCAAAATTGAAAATGCTGACTTTACAACAGCTACTGCCTATGCTAGGCAAGTATTCTTGGTTAGTAACTGTAGACTTGAGGCATACCTGCATATCCCAATAAGGGAATCATGCAGAAGATACCTCTGCTTCAAAGCAGGTTTTTTGCATTACCAGTTCTCTGCACTGCCCTTTGGCTTATCTACTGCTCCCAGGGTCTTTACAAAGTGCCTGGCACATGTAATTGCATTCTGCAGACAAAGAAACATTAAAATGTATCCTTATCTGGACGATTGTCTCATTCAAGCAGAGGACAAAGACACTCTTCTTCAACATCTGGCATTTGTAAAAAGGTTTCTAGCATGCCTAGGGGTACACCATAAACGAAAAGAAATCACAACTGGTAACCTCTCAAATAATTACATTCCTGGGTACAAGCTTGAATGCAACTGCCCAGCCGACTTTCCTCACGCCAGACAAACAAAGGCAATTGACAACATACTTCAAACAAATGGCAACAAAAACCCAGTTATCTGCAGGCTTTGGGGTTCATGGCATCCTGCATTCTACTAATTCCATGTGCGAGACTGCATATGAGGAAACTTCAATGGTACCTAAAAAAGTTTATGGAATCAACATTGTCACAGCCTGTAAACAATGATTCCTCTCATTCCCTGCCTTCAACAGGAGTTTCTTTGGTGGGTAGAGACATGTCACTAAAACAAGGGACTGTCATTCACTCTACCCCCTGCCACCCAAACCCTAACTACAGACGCATCAGACTATGCTTGGGGGGGCCCACCTGGTAGGGAGATGCATTCAGGGCAAATGGAGCCCAAACCAAATGCATCTGCATATCAACCAGAAAGAAATGCTAGCTGTTCAGAATGCTCTGACAGCCTTCAACGACTTACTTCATCCAGGACAACTACTGATAAAGACGGACAACACCACAGTTATGTGGTACATAAACAAGCGGGGGGGGTACACATTCCTACCCTCTTTGCAGACTAGCCATGGCCTTGTGGAACACAGCCTTGACTTACCAAATACATCTTCAAGCTCAATTTCTGCCAGGAAAGCAAAATTCTCTGGCAGACGACCTAAGCAGAAATCCTATGGACCAGCACAAATGGAAACTGGATCCACAAATCTTCAGCATGTTAACACAGAAATGGGGGACCCCAGACATAGATCTATTTGCCTCTCCCCAAAACTATCAGTTGGACAAATTCTGCACAAGAACTCATCACAAAAAAGCATGGAAAGTGGATACTCTATCCTTCAGCTGGAAAAACGTATCAGTCTATGCCTTTCCCCCTCTGCCTCTACTCTCCAAGGTCTTACTAAAAGTCAGACAGGAAAAAACAAAAATTATCCTAATTGCTCCGGATTGGCCTTGCCAGTACTGGTACCCGCTTCTAAGGAATATGTCACACCTTCCTCCATGGTACTTGCCTCAAACACCTCTTCTGCTGTGTCTCAGCAGAACTATCAAATTCTGCACACTCGGCTCCAAACTCTGAATCTTGCAGCATGGCTAATCGACTAATTATTCAAACCACATCTCTCAGTAAACCTGTGATGGATGTCCTCTTGGAAGCCAGAAGGCCTAGTACTAGAAAATCTTATGCTGATAAACGGAAGAGATTCTGTGCTTGGAACCAAGCACAAGGAATAGACACAGCAAAGCCCAATATTCCACAGATTTTACAATACTTAACTGAAATGCTTGACAAGGGCCTATCTTTTTCCTCAATAAAAATCCATGTCTCTGCCATCTTGGCTCATTACAACACAGAGCCTCCCCTCTTTTCTCATCCACTGTTTAAACAGCATCTCAGAGGGGCCAAAGATTTAAGGCCTCCTAGGAGAACACCAACTCCTGCATGGGACCTCAATTTTGTGCTGGAAAACTCACCCTGCCTCCTTTTGAACCAGCTGCTACTGCAGATATAAACTTTCTATCTTGGAAGACAGCTTTTCTTTTGGCAGTCTCTTCAGTAAGAAGGGTTTCAGAACTACAGGCTGTCATGGCAGTGGAGCCTTTCATTATATTTTACCCGCACAGGGTGGCCCTCAGGACCAATCCTTCTTTTATGCCTAAGGCGGTATCCAGTGTGGCTCTTAACCAGACCATTCACCTGCCAACATTTTTCCCAAATCCGCAGAATAAGGGGGAGCGGATTCTGCATTCATTGGATGTACACAAACAACTAAGATTCTACCTAAACAGGACAAAATCTGTAAGAAAGTCTGAGCAACTACTGGTAGCATTTGCTGCAGGATCAGAGGGGAAGGCTATATCAAAGCAGACTATTTCTTAATGGATAAGCCACTGCATTCGTTTCTGCTATTAGCACCATGGTAAACCTGTGCCCAAGGGGATCAGATCCCATTCCACCAGGGCTGCCTCTACTTCAGCAGCTTTTCTCAGAGGGGTCCCAACCAGAGACATTCTAGAAGCTGCTACTTGGAGCTCTGTTCATACGTTCACAAAGCATTATCATTTACCTCTCTTCTCTAAATCCAGGGCAGGCTTTGCCACTGCAGTCCTGCAGGGCCTTATAGCTGCTCCTAATGCTGTTTAGTTCCATTCTCCCATCCATAGCTTTGGGATTCTACCCAAATGTAATGACTGCAACAGTGAAACATGAAGAACATAGTACAGTTGTGTACACTTACCATAAATGTAGATGTTCGAGTGTATTTACTGTTGCAGTCTGGGTTACCCACTTGCCATCCCCCATTCTATACTTTTCTTTCCTTCACTATACTCAAAAGCCTTTGTGGTGTATTTGCTTTTAGTTGAAGGTAAATTTTATGTTTCTAAGGTGCATTTATATATTTATGTATATTTTTGCTCCCCATTTGGGGGGCACCTGACATCTGGGGCAAGAAAAACTGATTAAAATGGCGTCGGCTGCATGTTTTATACCTCTGATGACCGGACGTCATGGAAGAGGAGACAGCAACCAACGCAGGACCCAAGACTTTGTTATTCAGGCCGACTGAGGGCAACCTGCCAGCAGATTACCCAAATGTAATAACTGCAACAGTGAATACACAAGAACATCTACATTTATTGTAAGTGTACACAGCTGTACTTTTTCTGGTGTGTTTGCTTTTTGTTGGAGGTGTACCATAACATACAATTGCTTAGCTTTGTGGGGGCACCTGACAGCTGGGGCAAGAAAACTGATGTAATGGCGTCGGCTGCATGTTTTATACACTTGACGACCTGACGTCATGGAAGAAGAGACAGCATCCGACCCAGGAATCCAAAGACTCTGGTATTCAGGCCGTCTGAGGGCTACCTGCAGCGGATAACCCAAATGTGATGACTGCAGCAATGAATACACTCGAACATCTACATTTATGGTAAGTGTACACAACTGTACTTTATGCTTTGAATGGCTTCAGTCAATGTGAAATTGTAGTTTGCCCAAAACATGGTCTTTTACTAAAACATGCAGTCGCCTTGCTTTTTAAGCTTATTTTGATTTTTTATTGTACTCGTTATGCCCTTTTAGTCTCTTATGCTCATTATGCTTTTCTTGTGTACGTTTTACTTTAAACATGCTCGTTAGGCAAACCAAAGATAATTCTGAGCCCCATATGAATAGTTTTGCTAGTTTTATCAAATATCTTGGTCTCGAACATTTCGTTTAATTAATAATGCGGTTTGTGCCTTTCTTTTGCTTATTAATGCATTTTGTGCTAATTGTTTGATTAATAATGCGTTTTGTGCCTTATAAATGAAACGTTTCATTTTCTTTGCCAAACAAGTCATTTGTGCAGATGTTCTTCGTGTTTCACTGTTGCAGTCATTACATTTGGTAATCTGCTGGCAGGTTGCCCTCAGTTGGCCTGAATTCCAAAGTCTTAGGTCCTGCGTCGGTTGCTGTCTCCTCTTCCATGACGTCAGGTCATCAAGGGTATAAAACATGCAGCCGACGCCATTTTCTTTAGTCTTTCTTGCCGCGTGGTGCCCGAAGCAGAAGCATTTTGCAAGTGCCGGTCGGCCGACTACTGAAATATTTGAGTTGAGTTTCAGAACCAAAGTCTTCACTTAAGCTAAGTACCCCATTGGGGAAATCTTTTTCTTGCTTTTTACCGATTTCAGAAAAAGTTAATTGTATTACTTGTGGAAAGCAAATACCTCATAAGGATTTCCATTTATACTGTATTCCTTGCCTAGGCCCTGATCACAACGTGCCTGGTTGTCGGTTTTGTGCTAGATTTAACCAACGCACTCTGAAGCGTCGGTATATTTTTGCATCAAAGTATTTTGGAAACAGATTTAACTACCCAGAAATGTCGGATAGTAATCCGACTACCGGAGTACATAAAAAACGCAAAGAAAAGGACAGAGAAAGGCAGTCGAGATCCAAAACCGACGACGAAGCTTCTCCTAAGCCAGTCGCCGGTTCGACGGTACTCAGTGAGGTGCTTTCGCAGCCCCTGATGCCCACTACCTTCGAGTCGCAGGCCTCTACCGACACCCATGTGGAGTCCGGCATGCCGCAAGACGGATGTATCTTCCTCGGATGGGTCCGGAGCCGCTGAGCAGGTACCGGCTTCTGAGGGTGTATTCAGACCTCAACATTTATATATCAAACCAACGAAAGCTGCAAAACCAAAGACCAAAGCAACTTCTAAAACTAAAAAACTGATGCATGAGCCACGTGCACAGGCCTCTATGCCTAAAAAACAGATGATCAAAATGGCTGAAGACCTTATTACCTTGATCAGGGGTACCCATCCCCCTCCTGATAAGAGGCCTAGGCAAGACACTGATTATGAATCTTCAAATCAGGTTTCTCTTTCTTCTGATTCCTCTTCTGATCAGGAATTATCTGTGCATCCCTATGAGGATTCTGATGCTGAGGAGTCTATTCCATCTCCATCTCCTCCTGAGGATTATTCATTTGGAGAAACCTTGCATATTTTGAGGGAGCATTTTCACTGGGAGAGTCCAGACTTCTCAGAATCGAAAAAGAGGCTTAGGGATTTCCTCCTTCTCCCTCAGCACAGGCCTTTAGCCATTCCCCCTGTTTTAGACATTGTGGATGTTGTGTTTTCGGAGTCAAGCTTGACCCCTGACTCCTTACCTCCAGCTCCCAGTAAGCCTGACAGATATTACAGGGTCCCTGACTGACATAAATTTTTATTTAGAAACCCTGCTGCTGATCCTGAAACTATTTCACAGGGTCCAAAGGGAGTTAAGGCCTCAACAGAAAAAAATCCTTCCCCCTCTGACAGAGATTCAAGGGCACTGGACAGATGGGGGAAAAAAGGTTTATACATCTGCACCCTTGGCAATCGGGG
Source organism: Protopterus annectens (assembly GCF_019279795.1). Taxonomy (NCBI): domain Eukaryota; kingdom Metazoa; phylum Chordata; order Ceratodontiformes; family Protopteridae; genus Protopterus; species Protopterus annectens. Next base: position 34,542,508 of record NC_056729.1, read on the forward strand.
CCTTAAACTGTCAATTTCATATGCGTAAGTACCAACAACATGTTATGGGATTGCTGAAACAGAAAATGATGATGATTTCAGATTGTGAGAAAATAAAGAATTGCAGGACTTATTGCATGCAGCTGATCAAGTTGGAAAGCATTCTTTGCAATGTGGTTTTGATTCCTTAGAGGCCTCTTGCAGGGCCGCAGTTACTGGATCAGTGATTAGGAGGCATGCCTGGTTAAAGGTACAACATTTGCCTGTTCATGTTAAAGCTAAATTGCTAGATGCACCTTTACAGCATGATTCTCTGTTTTTTATGAAGGCAGAAGAGGTTTTAAAGAAAGTGGAAGACAAAGCTACGTCTATGCAAACTGTTAAAGACGTCTTACAAGTGCAGCCACCAAGATTCAGTAGACACTGGCCTACAAAAAATTGGTCCTTTCCTGTGTCGGACAAAGCTCAAAGGGGCAAATCCAAACGCCCTAAGGGTTCCAAATACCAGGCGCAAGATTCATACAAGTCAAAGCAATGGGGCGCTACCACCTCGAAAACTGGAGGAGATAAAGCGCAAACCTACAGAAAGCAATCCCAATAACTTCCCTCTGCCTGCACCAAGCACTTATCTTTTGGCAGCACCCACAGGGGGGAAAATTAGCACTTTTTGCTCAAAATTGGCAGTTAATAACCCAGGACAAGTGGGTACTAAACATCATATCACAGGGATACAGATTCCATTTCCACAGTCTGCCAATGGCAAATGGTTGGCCAGATCTGACAAAAAAATCAATGGACAGAGGCACAGAAACAGGTCACGTCCCTCATGGATATGGGGGCCATTCAGACAGTACCAGAACAGGAAAAAGGACAAGGTTTATGCTCACTGTTCTTGGTACCCAGAAAGGACAAGGCCTGGTGGCCAATACTGGATTTATCGATTTTGAATATGTACCTGGACATTCCAAAATTCAAAATGCTGACTTTGCAGCAGCTTCTGCCCATGCTGGGCAAGAATGCTTGGCTGGTGGTTTTAGACCTAAAAGAGGCATACCTGCATGTCCCAATAAGACAGTCGTGCAGAAGATACCTCAGATTCAAGGCTGGCTTAATGCATTACCAATTCTCTGCACTGCCCTTTGGCTTATCTGCTGTGCCCAGGGTCTTTAGAAAGTGGCTGGCACCAGTAATTGCATTTTGCAGACAAAAAAGTATACAAATGTATCCTTACTTGGACGACTGCCTCATTCAAGCAGAGAACAAGGACACTCTTCTTCGACACCTGGCGTTTGTGAAAAGGCTTCTAAAATGCCTAGGGTACACAATAAACAAAAATAAATCACAACTGGTACCCTCTCAAAAGATAACATTCCATGGTGCAAGCTTGAATACAACTGCCCAGATGGCTTACCTCACGCCAGACAAGCAAAGGCAACTGACTGCTTACTTCAAACTAATGGCAACAAAAACCCAGTCTTCTGCAAGACAAATTCTGCAGGCTCTGGGCTGCATGGCGTCCTGCATCCTACTGATTCCATATGCAAGACTGCATATGAGGAAACTTCAATGGTACCTAAAAAGTTTATGGAGTCAACATTCACACAGTCTGGAAACAATGATTTCAGTCATTCCCTGCCTACAACAGGAGTTTCTGTGGTGGGCAAAGGCATGTCACCAAAACATGGGACGGCCATTCACTCTAGCCCCTGCCAGCCAAACTATTACAACAGATGCATCAGATTATGCTTGGGGGGCCCGCAAGGCAGGAAGATGCATTCAGGGCATATGGCCACCAAAACAAATGCATCTACATATCAACCAGAAAGAGATGCTAGCTGTTCAAAATGCCCTAACAGCCTTCAAGGACTTACTTCATGCAGGACAACTACTGATAAAGACAGACACCACCACAGTCATGTGATATATAAACAAGCAAGGGGGCACACACTCATACCCCCTATGCAGATTACCATGGCGCTGTGGGACACAGCTTTGACCTACCAAATACATCTTCAAACTCAATTCCTGCCAGGAAAACAAAACACTCTGGCAGACGATTTAAGCAGAAACCTTATGGATCCTCACGAGTGGAAACTAAATCCACAAGTCTTCAGCATGATAACAGAGAAATGGGGGAGCCCAGACATAGATCGATTTGCCTCTCCTCAAAATTATCAATTGAAAAAATTCTGCACAAGGACTCATCACAGACAAGCATGGAAAGTGGACGCCCTATCCTTCAGTTAGAAAAACCTATCAGTTTACGCCTTTCCGCCACTGCCTCTTCTTCCCAAGGTCCTCCTAAAAGTCAGACAAGAGAAACCAAAGATGATACTAATTGCCCCGAACTGGCCCCGCCAATAATGATACCTAATCCTAAGGAACTTGTCTCAATACCCAGCTTGGACCTTGCCTCAAAGACCACAACTACTGTCCCAGCAAAACAATCAGATCCTGTACAATCAACTACAGACACTGAACCTGGCAGCATGGCTGATCATGTAGTCGTACAAACAACTCCTTTCAGTAAAGCTGTGATGGATGTCATTTTGGAAGACAGAAGGTCTAGTACTAGAAAATCTTCTGCTGACAATTGTAATCATGCACAAGGAACTGATACAGCAGAACCAAATATTCCTCCGATATTGCAATACTTAAATGAGATGCTTGACAAAGGCCTATCTTTCTCATCAATTAAAATCCATGCCTCTGCCATTTCGGCTCATTACAATACAGAGCCACCAATCTTTTCTCATCCTTTACTAAAGCAGTATCTTAGAGGAGCCAAAAATTTAAGGCCTCCGATCACCACTGCCTGCATGGGACCTCAATTATGTGTTGGAAAAGCTCACCCTGCCTCCATTTTAACCAGCTTCTATCACTGATCTAAAGTTGTTGTCATGGAAAACAACTCTGCTACTAGCAATTACTTCAGCAAGAAGAGTTTCAGAGCAACAGGCCATCATGGCTGTAGAGCCTTTTATTATATTTCACCCAGACAAGGTATCTCTGAGGACAAATCCTACTTTTATGCCTAAGGTGGCTTCCAGTGTGGCTCTTAACCAAACAATTCATCTGCCAACCTTTTATCCAAATCCGCAGAACAAGGGGGAGAGAATTCTGCATTCCTTGGACGTACACAGACAGCTAAGATTCTACTTAAGCAGGACTAAAGCGCTAAGAAAAACTGAGCAATTACTAGTGACATATGCTGCAGGATCAGAAGGCAAGGCAATATCAAAGCAGACAATTTCAAAGTGGATAAGCCATTGCATCCGATGTTCTTCATCTCACATTGCTGCAGTCCTTACACTTGGGTATAGCGCTGTCCTCGGTCGGCCCGAATACCAAAGTATATGGCTGACGTCGGTCATGGCGCATTAAACTGACGCCAGGACGTCAGGGTATAAATGCGCATGACCGACGTCATATCCTCAGTCTTTTTTGCCGCGTGGTCCGATGCAGAAGCAAAATTGCGAGTGCAGGTTGGCGTCCTGAGATTTTCCGAAACCGGAGTTTCAGACCGAATCCAAGTTGGCTAAGTACCCCGTTGGGGAATATTTTGGTTTTTTCTTGCCTCAGTATTTTACCGGATGTCAGAAAAAGTAAATAACTGTATTTCTTGTGGGAAACAAATACCACATAGGGATTACCATAACTTGTGTATACCTTGTTTAGGGCCTGAGCACGACGTTGTTGGGTGTCCCTCTTGTGCTAGATTTAACAAACGTACTATAAAGAGGAGATTAGACTGTGCCAGGTTAGTCTTCGGGAAGCGGTGCAATTACAAAATGCCGTCGGATGCTCCGACGCCCGCTACTTCGAAGAAACGCAAGGACAAAGCACCTAGGCCTAGGTTAGAAGAACCGTCCGTCCCGGACGTCGGTTCTTTAGAGGGCTCGGTTGAGCCAGAGGCCCAAACAGAAGTTTCCTTAGAGTCCCAGGGAGAGACTTTATTGTTACAGGATGTGTCTTCGCAGGAGGTAGGCCAGGCTGAAGGGGCTTCTCAGGTAGCTGTCCTTCCCTCTCTTCCTAAGGGGGTTAGGCCTTCCCCTACTGTTACAAAGGCTTCTTCCAAGGGCAGGCCAGGTTTAGCAGTTACAGGTGTCTCTCCTAGTACTTCAGGCCCTGTGCCCAAGAGACATATGCTTAAGATGGCTGAAGATTTAATTACTATGATTAGGGGTTCTATGCCTCCTCCTGACAAAAGGCCTAGGGTGGATCCTGAATTTGGGAATTTTGAACAGGATTCTGATGCTTCGGAGTCTTCGGCTGAAGATTTACAGGAGTTTTCTCATTATTCTGATTCTGATGTGGATGACACCACTCCTACTGCTTCTCCTCCTGAGGATTTTTCATTCTCAGAGACTCTCCATTCCATGAGGGAGCATTTTAAATGGGAAGGTCAGGATTTCTCTGATTCCAGGAAAAGACTTAGGGAATTTTTGTTTTTACCCCAGCATAGGCCTTTAGCTATACCTCCTGTTCTTTCTGTGGTGGAAGATGTTTTGCAGAGGCTTCTCTTAACCCTGATTCTTTACCTCCCGCTCCTGTTAAGCGGACAGATACTATAGGGTGCCTGAAGCTCACAAGTATCTTTTAAAAGCCCTAGGGCAGATCCAGAGACTGTTACTCAGGGACCTAAAGGGGTTAAGGCTTCTGTTGTTAAAAATCCGTTCCTCCGGATAAAGAGGCAAGGGCTTTAGACAGATGGGGTAAGAAAGTTTATACTTCTTCAACTTTAGCCATGAGGGCTTTGAATTGTCAATTCCACATGCTGAGATATCAGATCTATCTTCTTTCACAGTTAAAGTCTAAGGTAGATGCTTTGGCAGAAGGTATTGAATGTAAGGAGTTACAAGATCTGGTGCATGTGTCTGAACAGGTGGGTAAGCATTCCTTACAATGTGGTTTTGATGCTGTACAGGCCTCTTCCAGGGTGGCTGCCACTGGTACTGTCCTACGCAGGCACGCCTGGCTAAGGGATCAGAATTTAGCTGAGCATGTTAAGTCAAGGATCTTGGATGCCCCTTTACAATCTGATGTGTTGTTTGGTTCGCCTGTTGAAGAAGTTTTAAAGAAAATGGAAGACAAAGCTAAATCTATGCACACTGTTAAAGATTTTTTACAGGTTCAACCTCCAAAGTTTAGTAGAAATTGGCCAAGCAAGGCGTGGACATATCCTTCTTATGATTCCCAGTCTAGGGGTAGGTCTAGGCGTGCTAGGGGCAGAGCTCAGGGTTCTTTTAGATCCAGGACAGGGGGCTCACCTGCACAGTCTTCAGGTGAGGGCAGGGGTCAGCCCTTTCGTAGACAGACCCAATGACCTACCTTTTCAACTGCCAGACCCTTCCCGTCTGACAGCACCTTTGGGAGGAAGACTGACACTTTTCAAGGAGAACTGGAGTTTAATTACCCAAGACAGATGGGTATTGGATATCATTCACCACGGTTACAGATTTTATTTCCATACCTTACCACCTTTCAAGGGCATGCCAGACATTCCTCCTCAGCACAGATTAGAAGCTTACAGACAAATTTCTCTATTAATACAGATAGGCGCCATACAACCGGTGCCTATGGCAGAAAGGGGCCTAGGATTTTATTCTCGCCTATTCCTAGTACCAAAAAAGGGGAACACGTGGAGACCAATTCTGGACTTGTCTATCCTCAACACCTTTCTGGACATTCCCAAGTTCAAGATGCTGACATTGCAACAGCTTTTACCTCTCCTGGGCAAAGATCACTGGATGGTAACTTTGGATCTCAAAGAGGCTTACCTTCATGTTCCTATCACTCTAGGCTGCAGGAAGTATCTGCGTTTTCGAGCTGGAAATTCACACTATCAATTCTCTGCATTGCCCTTTGGCTTATCTACTGCACCCAGAGTATTCACAAAGGTTCTGGCTCCAGTGATAGCTTTCTTCAGATTGAGAGGAATACAGATCTATCCTTATTTGGACGACTGCCTGATTCTGGCTCAAGGCAAGGACGAGCTTCTACAGCATTTAAAATATGTGATAGCAGTGCTAAGATGCCTGGGGTATTCTGTGAACGAAACAAAGTCCAGTCTAGTACCCTCTCAGGACATGTGCTTTCTGGGTGTGAGACTGAATACAGCAACCCAGATGGCATTTTTGACCCCGGACAAACAAAAGAATCTTTCCCTTTACTTCCAACAACTATCACACCAGTCCGGGCTGACTGCAAGGACAGTCCTTCAAGCCTTAGGGTTCATGGCATCTTGTATTCTGGTGCTTCCCAATGCCAAACTGCATATGAGGAAGCTACAATGGTATCTCAAGATTCTATGGACACAGCACTGCCAGGATCTGGACACTGTCATTCCAATAATACCTTGCATCCAAAAGGAATTCTTGTGGTGGGCTCAGCAATGTCACCTAAACAAGGGACTTTCTGTGACCCGGCCAGAGGCGAGTCAAATTCTAACAACAGATGCCTCGGACAAAGCTTGGGGAGCTCATCTCAATGGAAAATGGATACAGGACAAGTGGCCTGCCAGACTACAACATCTACATATCAACCTGAAGGAGATGTTAGCAGTCCAGTTTGCATTAACAGCTTTCAAGGAATTACTTCTTCCAGGGCAGGTGTTGATTCTAACAGACAACACAACTGTCATGTGGTACATCAACAAGCAAGGGGGTACACATTCTTACCCTCTATGCAGACAAGCAATGATTTTGTGGGACACGGCCCTCAGTTTACAACTAGATCTTCAGGCAAGGTTTCTGCCGGGAGTACAGAACTCCTTAGCAGATGTGTTAAGCAGACAAATCATGGATCCCCACGAGTGGAAACTGGATCCTCATGTATTTCAACAATTAACAGTGTCATGGGGAACGCCAGACATAGATCTGTTCGCTTCTCCTCTAAACCACCAGCTGCCAAAGTTTTGCACAAAAAGGATACACCAGGCAGCTTGGAAAGTGGATGCTCTTTCTTTCAGTTGGAAAAATCTTCATGTATATGCCTTCCCACCTCTTCCTCTACTTCTAAAGGTACTGCTAAAGGTAAGACAGGACAAACCAAGAATGATCCTGATAGCTCCAGATTGGCCCCGACAGCATTGGTACCCACTACTAAGAAATCTGATAAGGGAACCACCGTGGCCCTTACCTTTGATTCCACACCTATTGTCCCAAAAGGACGGTCATCTACTCAATGTCAAGCTTCACTCTCTTCATCTCACAGCATGGCATATCCTGTTTTAGCTCATAGCAGGGCTCAACTTCCTCAACAAGTTTTGAATGTGATTATGGAAGCTAGGAGACCTAGTACAAGGAAAGTGTATGCAGACAAGTGGAAGAGATTTTTGTTTTGGAGTGCAGCAAAAGATTTAGATGTTTCTGAGCCTAATTTGAGAGTGGCTCTTCAATACCTTACTGAGTTATTGGACAAGGGTTTGTCCTTCTCTTCCATTAAGATTCATGCTGCAGCAATTTCAGCTCACTATGACTGTGATCCACCTTTGTTTTCTCATTCTTTGTTCAAGCAATTTCTCAGAGGGGCAAAGAACATAAGACCTCCACGAAGAGCTCCTACTCCTGCTTGGGACCTCAATTATGTGTTGGAAAAGCTCACTCTGCCACCTTTTGAGCCTGCAGCTACGGCTGAGTTAAAATATTTGTCATGGAAGACTGCTTTTTTGTTGGCCATTACCTCTGCAAGAAGGGTTTCTGAATTGCAGGCCCTTATGGCTGTTGAGCCTTTCTTGATTTTCCATAAGGATAGGGTATCTTTACGTACTAACCCTTCCTTTATGCCTAAGGTGGTTTCAAGTGTGTCTTTAAACCAAACTATTCATTTACCTACCTTTTATGCAGACCCCCAAAACAAGGGGGAAAAGATTTTGCATACTTTGGATGTGCACAGGCAGTTACGCTACTACTTAGATAGGACTAAGAGTTTCAGGCAGTCTCAACAGTTGTTTGTTTCTTTTGCTTTAGGTTCTCAGGGCAAGCCTGTGTCAAAACAAACTCTTTCTAAATGGATTGGGTTTTGCATTGCATTTTGTTATTCCCATCATGGCAAGCAGATTCCAACAGGGATTAGACCTCATTCCACTAGGGCTACTGCCACTTCTACAGCTTTTCTAAGGGGAGTGGCAACTAAGGACATTTTGGAGGCAGCTACTTGGAGTTCAGTACATACTTTCTCTAAGCACTACCACCTTCCTCTCTACTCTAAATCTAGGGCTGGTTTTGCCACTGCTATTTTACAGGGCATTTTGACAGCTCCTGCTTCTCTTTGATTTGCCATCCTCCCTCACCTCTGCTTTGGGAATCTACCCAAGTGTAAGGACTGCAGCAATGTGAGATGAAGAACATAGTACAGTTTTGTACCTACCATAAATGTAGATGTTCGAAGATCCACATTGCTGCAGTCCAATTTACCCTCCCTCCTTCCCCTCTGTGTTTGGGGGTGGTTGTGTGGTTAGGTTAGTACTTTATTATATAATTGTTAGAAGTTGTACATAGTTTGGGGTGTAGGGGTGTTTAGTGTTTGGTGGTGTTTTGATTTTACCCTGTTTAGGGTCTTCTGACATCTGGGGCAAGAAAAGACTGAGGATATGACGTCGGTCATGCGCATTTATACCCTGACGTCCTGGCGTCAGTTTAATGCGCCATGACCGGCGTCAGCCATATACTTTGGTATTCGGGCCGACCGAGGACAGCGCTATACCCAAGTGTAAGGACTGCAGCAATGTGGATCTTCGAACATCTACATTTATGGTAGGTACAAAACTGTACTTTTTTGCTACTTACACCATAGTACACCTGTGGCCAAGGGCATTAGGTCTCATTCCACCAGAGCTGCAGCTACTTCAGCAGCCTTTCTAAGGGGAGTACCAACCAAAGACATTCTAGAGGCTGCTACTTGGAGTTCTGTTCACACCTTTACAAAGCATTATCATTTGCCTCTCTACTCTAAATCCAGGGCAGGCTTTGCCACTGCAGTTCTGCAGGGCCTTATAGTCGCTCCTAATGCTGTTTAGCTCCAGCCTTCCAACCATAGCTTTGGGACTCTACCCAAATGTAATGACTGCAACAGTGAAACATGAAGAACATAGTACAATTGTGTACACTTACCATAAATGTAGATGTTCGAGTGTATTCACTGTTGCAGTCCAGGTTACCCTCCCACCATCCCCCTGACATTCTGGAGTTTATCTTTCCTTCCACCATCCCCCTGACATTCTGGAGTTATCTTTCCTTCACTATCTTCTACAGCCTATGTGGTGTATTTGCTTGTAGATGAAGATAAAGTTTATATTGATGCATTTATATGTATATATATATATATATATATATATATATATATATATATATATATATATATATATATAATATTTGCTATCTATTTGGGGGCACCTGACATCGGAGGCAAGAAAAACTAAAGAAAATGGCATCAGCTGCATGTTTTATACCCCTGATGACCTGACGTCATGGAAGAGGAGACAGCAACCGGCGCAGGACCCAAGACTTTGGAATTCAGGCCGACTGAGGGCAACCTGCCAGCAGATTACCCAAATGTAATGACTGCAGCCCTGAATAGACTTGAACATCTACATTTATGGTAAGTGTACACAACTGTACTTTTTCTTTACCTTTAGTTTGTTTCTGGCCCTTTTTCGTATGTTTGTGCTCCGTTTCACTCAACCTGCTTAGTCTGTCTTCACCTTCAACTCTGCATCTCATGGCTCGAAGAAGTAGCTCTTCTAATCCCGGTTCTGACACCATGTCACTTATCTGGTCAGGATAAAACAGACTAACATTCATTGGTTGTCTTCCAGCAGCTTTATTACATACAAACACATCAGAAATGTGGCTTTGTAACTTAAACTTATAAACATACTAACTACTGCACTCCTACATGTTAACACCATGGCTGTTCTGTCAAAAGGGTACTGCTACCTGCATGTGCTCTGTATTTATATGCACGTGTTACATCTAGAAATGCTTCTTAAAGGTACATACACACGCTCTGATCAACACTATGGTAGCTAGGACATCCTTTCGTATGCCTGAACTTATAAGTAAAGGCATGGCATAGAGATCAAAAGAAGTCATAGTGCTAGGGTCTATATTAAATCAGCGAACGCTGATTTATCGACCCCATGTAAGTGAAAGCTTACAATCCCGAACACTCAGAACAGCAATTTTTTTCCCAGGGAAAAAATTTGCTGTTCCAAAAAAGAAAAAACCTTTAAAACATTACATAAAGTGGGGGGCTTCACCCCCCACACCACCCTACTTAAATATACCAACTCCGAGATCGCACTACAGTGACGAAAGCTGCAAAATAACGAAGGGGGCCAAGAGATTTTTTTCACAGGGAAAGAATTTGCTTATATGCCGTTTCGTGCTTCCAAGTTCGATCAAGACACATTTGAAAGAATGTGTCTTCAATCATATAATAGGGAACCTAGTGCCATTGTACTTTGCCCTCATCATGCCCATAATTGAGTACAACGCTTCCTTCCACATGTACCTAACCAGGCACTTATACCAATTGGAGCGGTCCCAGTGATTTCCCATAAAAAAAAAAAAAAAAAAAAATACAAAGCGCAAGACACATGTCTTATACAGACTGACTAAAGGACCTATCCCTTTACTCCGTCTCATATCATTTATTGAGAGGTGACTTTATGCCTGACCTACAAGGCATTCTCTGATCCAGGCCTGATGAAAATGTTACATATTCGCAAGAAGAATTATACAAGATTTATGGGTTCCATGGACCTGAACATTATTTGTGACTCTTAACAGAAATTGTTGGGGAGACAGATTTATGTCCCAAAGGCTACCTTTTCTATGGAATAAACTTACCATTTTTGTAAAAGTTTGGCTTTCACTCTTTTTAAAAAACATTTGGATATATGGATGGGGAACTGTAAATTCACTCCCGGGGTACATGCCCATGTCCTTTATGTGTAGAGTCAGTCTGTAAAATGTCTCAGAGCTCCAACACCCACACGCCCACTACCCTGATACTACCCCATCCCATATCTGGGGAATTAAGATATATTATATATATGCCATTAGCTTAGTAATCACCTATGAACTTGTTCTTGGACTTACTAGAGGCTCTCACCATTTAACCCGGTACCATCTTCATGAGCGACATCAGCTACCTCCATCTAAATTGGAATACTTGCATGATCCCAAAATTACAGGTCCAGAGATTCCTTTGCTTTGTAAACTCAGACACCTCCATATGCACATCAGGAGTGCAAACATACTCCATCTCGTACTCTCAAACATTGGGAAATACTGTACTCCCCTAGTGTAGTGTTTTCTCTGGTAAGGTCGGGACATAAAGCTGTCTTCTTCGTAATAAAAATCAATTTTGTGACCCCGGCTAACCCCTTAACATTTAAGAACTATTCTTGGGTAAACTTCCTATTACTAAGTGATAACCTGTCAGAATTTTAAGGCACCTTCAAAACCCTGAGAATACAGATGCTTATGTGGAATGGGATGCAGGCAAAACAGTTCACACTGCCTACCTTGAGTTGGCCAAGGCATGTGACACAGTCTCCACTTTGGCATTGCCAACAAACTCAAGAGGTTAGGTATAAACCCTTATGTTACCTGGTGAATAGCCAGCTGCCTTGCAGATAACCAGTAGGTTAGAGTTGGGGAGTCCACCTCTACAGAGAGGCCATTCACAAGCAGAGTTCCTCAGGGACTGGTCCTGGGACTGCTGCTTTTTGGCATTTACTTCTCTGAAATCAAGGCCAGTGTCAATGGCCTCTGGCTGACTAAATTTGCAGATGATTGCAAATTAGGAACAGTCATAGAATTCCCACTGACAGACAATTTGTGTCAGATCAATATACTAAAACTAAGTGCTAAGAAATGCATAATAGTATCCTTCAGGAAGTTATCTACTCCTGGTAACTGTCATATTGACAATACACACCCCTAAGAGCTAACCCATTAGTCAAGTACTTGGGGGAGGATGAAACACGCAGACAGTATTCTATTCTTTGACCATCATGTGTCTACAGTAGTGAGAAAATCATTCTATGTTGTGCAACTTATAAATAAAGGTAAGTCCAAGGAAGTCATTGTTCCACTGTATTATGCATTCATCTAGTCTGTCTTTGAGTACAGTGCCCCTTGTACTTAGCCAGGCATATCCAACAATTAGAATGCCCACAAAGGTTCCTCACTAAAACAATACAGTCCTATTTAGACCACCTCAAGGTCCTATCCCTGTATTCTGTCTCCTACAGACTTTTGAAGGGAGAGTTATACCTGGCATACAAGGCATTGTCGGACCCCACTCTGATGAACCTCCTGCATGTCTGCAAAACAAAAACAGCACCAGGATTTCCCAATCTACAGACTTAAACTTTTCTTGTTATATAAATAGGACCTGCTGGAGAGACAGGTATGCATTTCAGAGACAACTCTTTGCCTGGAACAGGATGTTCATCGTGCATACAGCTGCAGTCATAACAGATGGGTTATCCTGCCGTCAGGCGGGTCCTCGTTCGGCCGAATTCCAAAGTCTAGGTCCGGCGTCGGTTGTCGTCGCTTCTTCCCTGACGTCAGTGCGGCAGGGGTATAAAAGAGGCAGCCGACGCCATTTTCTTCAGTCTTTCTTGCCGCGTGTCCGAAGCAGAAGCAGTTCGCAAGTGCCGGTCGGCCAGCTCCTGAGATTTACGAAAGTATTTCAGCCAAAGTCTTCTTGAAAGCTAAGTACCCCGTTCGTTAGGGAAACTTTTCTTGCCTCACACCGATGTCAGACAAAGTTAATAATTGCATTTCATGTGGGAAGCAAATACCCCATAAGGATTTCCACTCTTTCTGTATACCTTGCTTAGGCCCAGACCACGACGTCTCAGCCTGCCGTTTTTGTGCTAGATTCAACAAGCGCACTATTAAGCGTCGGGCGGAGTTCGCCCTTCATTTTTTTGGCAAAAAATTTAAATGTAATGGGATCCTATCTCGCCTACATTCATAACTGATGGGTTCGGAGCCGATCCGTCGGCTCCGACTCGGCCACTATACACTAGAACGAAGTCTCTCATTGGCTGGGCTACCCCTTATCCCGTAATGCACCACGCCTGCTTCCCCAGATCTTGTTTGCCGCTTTTCAAGCTGGACGTGGTCTCGACTTGGCTGGAGCCAAGTGTTTTTTCTTGACCTTTTGGTCTTTTTTGACTAGGGTTTCTGTCAGAATTTAAACAGACAGCTGTTTTAACAGCTTTGTGAGCGTTTGTGGTCAGTTTTGTGTAAAATTAACTTTTATTCTTTTTCGCGCTACTAGTGTACTGGGCAAGGCCCGTTTAAGTTAGAGGGCCTTTGCCCTTATTGTATGTCTATCTAATTTTCTTGTTGTGTGACTGAAATAGTTTTCGGGCTAAGCCCGTTGAAGTTAGAGGGCTTTGGCCCACGTATTTCCTTACTTCTGTGTATTTGACCTGTTGTATCGGGCTAAGCCCGTTTAAGTTAGAGGGCTTTAGCCCATACATTAGTTACTGTTTTTTTTCTAGCTATCATACCTGTTTTTTCCTCTGTACCCAAAATGTCTAAGGAGCAGAAATCAGGGTTCAAAAAGTGTGCAAAATGTAATTATAAAATGTCTATTACAGACAGCCATGCTGTCTGCGTGTACTGTTTAGGGCCTAAACATTTACAGGATACTTGCAGTGTGTGTCACGCTTTTTCCTCCAGGGTTCTCCAGGAGAGAAAAAACAAGCTGATACTTAGGGGTCTGATTAAGCCTTCATTTGAGGAAGCTTTGGCTTCATCTCCAGCTTCTAAAAAGAAGAGATCGTCGGCTCCGACCAGTCCGTCAGGCCCGACACCCAAGAAGCATAGACCGTCGGACCCGACAGCTAAGAAACAGGGATCGACTTCTTCTTCCTCGGCTCCAATGGCTTCGGAGCCAATGGCTGAAGGGTCTGCCTCGGTGCTTCTTCCCTCGGCTCCATTGGTGTCTGAGCCGCAGGTTAGTGCATCGAGAGGCCAATCACCTACTTCGGCTCCTTTGGTCTCGGAGCCGTTGGAGGTGTGCAGCTCAGACTCTTCCCCCTCGGCTCCGGAGCCTCCTTCGGCGCCGACACTGTTGCAAACGGTTCCGGTCTCGGGTCCGATAGTGCTGGAACCCTTTCGGAGCCGATCCCCTGCTTTATCGGAGCCGAGGCAGAAGTCTTCTCGGCCCCAATCTGTTTCCTCCAAATCCTCTAGGTTGTCTGATTCGGATTTGGATAGGGTTATCCAGAGGCTGTTCCAGTCCCCAGTTTTTACTAAAATGATCTCTGCTCCAGCCCACGCGGCTTCGGAGCCGATTCCACATTCCATGCATTTGATTCCTCCTCTGACCCACTTGGAGCTGTTGCAGTCGGTGCAAGTAGAACGCAGCGGAATTGTCCAGTCGGAGCAGGGACCCCCTCAGAGTTTCTCTGCTCCGACCTTCATTCCTACCCTGTCCTCGGTGTCAGGGTTTGGTACCGGGTCTTCCTCGGCGGGGGCCGAGGGCAACACTGTGGAGCTCGCCTCTTCGATGCCCAGTCTTCCCCTCGGAGCATCGGCCGCAGGTATTCCCGGTACCGCCGTGGTCTCTCAGCAAGTGCCCTCTGCAGAGTCTGGAGGTGCGCTGGCCATGACCTTGCCGGTTCAGCAGGTTTCTACCTCACCATCCCAAGTTTTGGGTACTGGTGCCCCTGGAGACATTCTTTCCCCCTTCTTCCGGGGGGTCCTTCTGAATCTGCTTCGGATGAACCCCCAAGGAAGAAACTGTGTAAGAGGAAGCACGTTGATTCCCAAGATAAATCCGTCACTTCAGATACTGACCTCGATGATGCGGAGGGGTCCCCTAAATCGTCCTCGGATGACGTCTCCTTCTCGGATATCCTTGAGATCTTGAGACAGAGAGGCGATTGGCAATCCAAAGCCCCTACCGCTGAGGAGTCAGTTTTCCTCAAGGCCTTCGGGGCCCAGCCCTCCTCCTCCTGGGTGTCTCCACCCTTCGATGAGTTATTAGATCTAATCTCTCGGAGGGTGTGGGAACATCCTGATACAGCGGAACCGATGCCTGCCAGGCCTAATAAGTTTCTTTCAGCCCCTCCCCAGAAGGAATTCCTCACTAAGGGTGTTGCAGTTGATGCTATGGCGGTGGCATCTGCTACTCAGCAGGACGTGGCAGAGGCTTCAACGTCTATTCATCCTCCTAATAAGGATTCTAGGAGCATGGATAGGTACGGGAAGCGTACCCTTTCTTCAGCGACCTTTACCCTGCGGTCGCTGAACTATCTCTGTCATTTTACAAGGCTCCAAAGGGACCTCCTCAAGGAGTTAGGAGAGTCCCTTGCGGGTAACCTTCCTGAGGCGTTAGCACAGACCATAGGTGCCCAGATGACTACCCTATCTTCTATTGTCAACTCGTCCATGAGGCTCATTTCCTATGCAGCCGAAGGCTTAGTAGAGCGGGCACAGGAGTGGCTCTTAGGAGACCAGCCTGGTTATGCTTGTGTCCACTCACGGAGGCCTTTAAGTCTTCCTTCGCCGACGCCCCCTTTGATGGGTCTTCTTTGTTTGGACCCAAGGTGAAGGACACACTTACTCGGTGCGAGCAGGAGGGCAAGACCTTGACTGCCGTTGGGGCCCGTTTTTACGCTCCCTCTAGACCTTATCCCAAGGCCCAGAGAGGAGGGAAAATGTGGTTCAGGAAATCCCAAAAGTTCTTCTCTACTCCACCGAGTGATTTCCCCCTCCAGAGGCGGGGAGGGGGGGATTCAGGAAGACGCCGCCCAAGAGGTGGCAGAGGCCCCCATAACTCTGGAGACCGTGACACCTTTCGTGGTTCCTCCTTCCCTCAACATCCCTAGGATGTGGCCCGGCTGTGCTTCTCCGGAGCCGGTTGGGGGTCGTTTTGCGAAACACCCACAGGCTTGGGAATCGATAACCAAGGATCAGTGGGTGCTTCGCATTATAACCGGAGGCTACCTCATCCCCTTTTTCAAGCCCCCTCCTCCTACAAGGAGAATCCCGGACGTGCCACCCAGTCAACAGGATCTGGCAGCCGTAGAAGTTTCAAAGCTGCTAAGCAAAGGGGTCATCCAGCCCGTCCCCGCCGACCAGATCAGATCAGGAACTTACTCAAGATTATTTTTGGTGCCAAAAAAGACAGGGGACGTAAGGCCCATTTTGGACCTAAGCTCTTTAAATCGTTTTGTGAAGAAGTCCAAGTTCCGGATGGTCACCCTTTAGTCCATTCTCCTGTTATTGGAGAAGGATGTCTGGATGTGCTCCATAGACCTCAAGGACGCTTACTATCACATTTTGATACGTCATGAGTCCAGGAGTCAATTACGCTTTTGCCTAGGAACCAGTCATTTCCAGTTTCGTGCACTGCCCTTTGGTCTCACCACAGCCCCCAGGGTGTTTACCAAGTGTCTGGCAGTGGTGACAGCTCACTTGAGAAGTCTAGGATTCCAAGTGTTTCCCTATCTCGACGACTGGCTCCTCACTGCCACCTCCAAGCATCTACTGATTCGAGCGCTGATGGCCACAGTAACCTTGGGTCTCTCGCTAGGAATCACTTTCAATTGGAAAAAATCTGTGCTGCGGCCATCTCAGCATATCACCTTTATAGGCGCAGAGTTAGACACAAAAAGGATGCGGGCATTTTTGCCATCAGAGAGAATTCAGGTTCTACAATCACAGGTTCTAAATTTGTTACCCAGATCTCGAGTTCGTGCCAGACAAATTCTTCAGTTATTGGGTCAGGCTGCACATGCGGGTGCTGCAATGGCTATTATCGGTTCAATGGTCATACCAAGAACTTCCCCTGAACCACCTAGTTCTGATTACGGACAGTTGTCGTCGGGACCTCCGTTGGTGGCTATGTCGGTCCAACCTGGACCGGGGGCGTCCTTTCGCCCTTCAGCCCCCTGTTGCCACAGTGACCACGGACGCCTCCCAGATAGGGTGGGGGGGTCATTATCTGGACAGGTCTGTCCAAGGCACTTGGCAGGATTACGAAGCGCACCTTCACATCAATATCCTGGAAATGAGAGCGGTGCTTCTGGTTTTACAAGCACTTCATCATGCTCTCCCCCAAGGTACTATTGCGATTCTATCCGACAACATGTCGGTAGTTTGGCACATAAACAAGCAGGGCGGAACCAGATCCTACCCCCTTTGCAGGGAGGCCATGAGAGTATGGCGCTGGGCCATAGCCTCTCGACGTTTCTTAGTAGCCACGCACATTCCGGGAAAAGCCAATGTGATTGCAGACAGGCTCAGCAGGACTCTCCTGTTGCCCCACGAGTGGTCCCTCAACAACAGAGTGGCTGCGCAGATCTTCGCCAGATGGGGTCTCCCTTGTTGCGACTTGTTCGCCAGCCCCAACAATGCGAAGTGCAGAGAGTTCTTCACTCTGACACCCTCTCAGGGGCAGTCCCCCAGGGACGCTCTAGCCCACAATTGGCCCCCGGGTCTGCTTTATGCCTTCCCTCCGATTCCCCTTCTCCCGAGGGTTATTCAGAATGCTCTTCATGTCGGGTGCCACATGATTTTGGTTGCCCCACATTGGCCCCGTCAGGTTTGGTTCCCATTCCTTCAGAAGTATGCGGTACAGGGCCCCTGGATTCTGGACCCAGTGCCGGATCTGTTGTCCAGTCAGTCGGGACACTCTCATCCGTCCCTCCGGTTGTTGCGACTGGCTGCTTGGTTACTCCACTTCCATCCTTAGTTAGAGATCTTTCTCTTTCTTCGGAAGTGATGCACATCTTGTCCTCTTCCCACAAGCCGTCTACCGTTAAGCTGTATTCCAGCAAATGGAAAAGGTTTGTTTGTTGGGCCCAGCAGCGAGGCATTGATCCTCTTACGGCCCCAGTTCCGCAGGTCTTGGAATTTCTAGCTTCATTGTTTCATTCAGGCTCTTCAGTCTCCACACTTAAAGTTCAACTGGCAGCTATATCTAATTTTCATGTTGCTATAGAGCCTTCTTTAATGGCTAACAGACTTTGCAAGTCCTTTCTTAAGGGACCCTGGCTCCTCAGGCCTCCTATGGCTCATCCCGTGCCCCCTTGGGACTTAAATTTGGTTCTGGCCTCTTTAACTGCCCGTCCCTTTGAGCCGGCAGCCACTTGTGATATAAAATTCCTGTCGTGGAAAACTGCCTTTCTAGTGGCAATAACTTCTGCTAAGCGGGTTTCAGAGCTTCAGGCTTTCTTTTCTTCCCCTCCTTATTTGATTTTTCACAAAGACAGAGTTTCCCTTAGATTGAATCCATCCTTTTTGCCTAAGGTAGCATCCCCTTTATGCATTCAGCAATCATTGGAGCTCCCAGTTTTCTTTCCAAATTTTTCTAATAGAGCAGAATATACCTTCCACCAGTTGGATGTTCACAGGCAACTGCGTTTTTACTTAGATAGGACCACTCAGACACGAAAATCTGACCAACTGTTTGTGTCCTTTGCGGAGAATAGGTTAGGTCTACCAGTTGCCAAAACCACCATTGCCAAATGGATTAAGGATTGCATCTCTTTCATTTATTCCCAGTCAGGCAGAGAGTTGCCTTTCCCACTCAAAGCTCATTCTACCAGGGCTATGGCCACCTCTGTAGCTTTTCACTCCAAAGTTTCAATAGATGATATTTGTGCGACTGCTACTTGGTCTTCTCCGCACACCTTCATTTCTCATTACAAGGTTGATGTGGCTTCCCGAGGCAGAGCTTCATTTGGTTCCGCAGTTCTCAGGAGTGTGTTCCAGTGAGCCACCCAGGGTTTTAGGTGCTAGGGACGCTGTCCCATCAGTTATTAATGTAGGCGAGATAGGATCCCATTACATCTTTTAGTTATGTATTTACCATAACTTTGGATGTATGGGATCCATCTCGCCTACATTCATACATACCCACCCTCCTTCCCCCTACCTTTTGGATTTGGAGGAAATATTGATCTTGCTAAGCTCTCCTCTGGAAGGGCTCTAGTTGGTTACAGTTATTTGTATGTGTTCTGTACTTGTATGTATGTATGAAAGCGAACAAACAAGATCTGGGGAAGCAGGCATGGTGCATTATGGGATAAGGGGTAGCCCAGCCAATGAGAGACTTCGTTCTAGTGTATAGTGGCCGAGTCGGAGCCGATGAACCCATCAGTTATGAATGTAGGCGAGATGGATCCCATACATCCAAAGTTATGGTAAGTACATAACTAAAAGTTATATTATGTCGTCGGATACTCCGACTCCAGTTTTGAGCAAAAATCACAAAGATAAGGACCGACATACGAGGTCCGCACCTCCTACTGAAACCACGCTAAGGCCGACTACCGGTTCTCCGGTACTCAGCGAGGCGCCTACGCAGCCCCTGAGTACCGATGACAATGCATTACCGGTGTCTTCAGTACCTGAGGTCGCAGGCGCCTCGGCCCCCTTCCTACTACAGATACCGACGCCACTCCTGGCGGGGAAACTCAGAATTTAGACAGGCCTGCCATTTCTCAAGGGGTCTTCAGGCCTTCCTCCTTCTCTATTAAAGCCTTCACTAAATCTAAAGCAGCCATGAAAACCAAAAACAGGTTCCTCAGACCCCTCTCAAGGCACCATGCCTAAAAACAGATGCTTAAAATGGCTGAGGATTTGATTACTCTTATCTAGGGTTCTCAACCCCCCTCTGACAAAAGGCCCAGATTACAGGAAGACTACCCTTCCTCAGATCAAGCTTCTATTACCTCAGAACTATCTGAGGACCAGGATTATGCCTATTCTCCATTCGAAGACTCTGATGCAGAGGAGTCTATCCTCGGTCTCCCCTGAGGACTTCTCTTTTGGGGAAACCCTGCATACATTGAGGGAACACTTTCATTGGGAAGGCCAAGATTACTCAGATTCCAAGAAAAGGCTCAGGGAATTTCTTCTGCTCCCCCAGCATAGGCCTCTGGCTATCCCTCCTGTTTTAGATATATTGGATGATGTGTACACAGAAGCCAGCCTTAATCCAGATTCTTTGCCTCCAGCTCCTGTTAAACCAGACAGGTATTACCGGGTTCCTGATTCTCACCATTTCCTATATGAAAGCCATACTGCTGACCCAGAAACAGTTTCACAGGGTCCCAAGGGAATTAAGGCCTCTACTGCTAAAAACCCATTACCTTCAGAGAGAGATTCCAGAGCATTAGAAAGGTGGGGGAAAAAGGTGTACACCTCGGCCACTTTAACCATGAGGGCATTAAACTGTCAGTGCCATATGTTAAAGTATCAACAGTTTTTGATATCTCAGCTGAAAAGCAAGATGACACAACCAGAACAACCAGATTTAAAAGAGTTGCAGGATTTGTTGCATGGTGCAGAGCAAGTGGGTAAACATACCTTGCAGTGTGGTTTTGATGCTTTAGAGGCCTCATGTAGAGCTGCTGTTACGGGGTCTGTTATACGTAGGCATGCTTGGCTCAAAGAGCAGTCCTTACCAGACCATGTCAAAGCTAAATTATTAGATGCACCTCTTCAAAAAGATGTATTGTTTGGTGTTAAAGCTGAGGAGGTCCTAAAGAAAATGGAGGAAAAAGTGAAATCAATGCAAACAGTGAAAGATTTCCTGCAGGTACAGCCTCCATGTTTCAGCAGAAACTGGCCTTTAAAAAATTGGTCCTTTCCAGCCACGGACAGACCTCAAAGGGGCAGATACAGGCGTCCAAGGGGTAGAGGGCATCCTCAAGGATCTTTCCGAGCCAGACAGTGGCAAGCACCAACCCCAAGAGGTGGAGAAGATAGAGCACAGTCTTTTAGAAAACAAACACAATGACTTCCCCCTACACCTGCCAAGCAAAGCTTTAATGGCAGCACCTTTGGGCGGAAAACTGACATTATTCTCAAAAAATTGGCATATTGTTACAAAAGACAAATGGATTCTGGACATTATAGACAGAGGCTACAGGTTCCACTTTCACGCCCTTCCAAAAATGAGAGGCATGCCAAACCTGCCATAAAATCAAAGGGCAGAGGCACAAAAACAAATTTCAGCTCTCATGGACATGAAAGCAATTCAAGAGGTACCTGCAAAAGAACAAGGTCAAGGGTTTTATTCCAGACTATTCCTGGTACCAAGGAAAGACAAAGATTGGAGACCTATCTTAGACCTATCCATCATAAACGCATATCTACAGGTACCAAAATTCAAGATGCTCACATTACAGCAGCTCCTTCCCATGCTGGGCAAGGAGTCTTGGCTGGTAACATTGGACCTCAAGGAGACATACCTGCATGTCCCTATCTGACAAGATTGCAGAAGATACCTCAGATTTCTTGCAGGTTCAACCCATTACCAATTCTCTGCATTCCCCTTTGGCTTATCTACTGCGCCCAGAGTGTTTATGAAATGCCTGGCATCAGTAATCGCCTTCTGCAGACTACAAGGGATACAAATCTACCCATATCTGGACGACTGCCTGATCCAAGCGGACAGCAAGGACATACTACTGCAGCACCTGGCGTTTGTAATAAAACTGTTGAACTTCCTGGGATACTCAGTCAACAAAAAGAAATCAAAACTAATACCCTCTCAACAAATAATTTTCCTGGGTGCCAGCCTGGATACAACCACCCAGATGGCCTACCGCACACCAGACAAGCAAGGGCAACTGTCTCAATACTTCAGAAAAATGGCAACCTACACCAGGCTAACTGCAAGGAAAGTCCTGCAGGGTCTGGGATTCATGGCATCTTGCATCCTACTAATCCCATGTGCAAAGCTGCATATGAGGAAACTTCAATGGTACCTAAAAAACTTACGGTCTCAACACAGCCACAGCTTGGAAGCAATTATACCACTCATTCCATGCCTTCAAAAGGAATTTATGTGGTGGGCTCAAGCTTGCCAAAGAAACACAGGTCTTCCTTTCTGTGTACCTCAAGCAACTCAAATCATCACAACAGACGCCTCAGACTATGCCTGGGGAGCACACATGACAGATCAGTGCATTCAGGGAAAATGGACCCGAAAAGAGAAGCACCTTCACATCAACCAAAAGGAAATGCTAGCCGTGCAAAAGGCTATTATGACCTTCAAAGACCTACTGCATCCAGGCCAGCTATTGATAAGGGCAGACAACACCACAGTGATGTGGTACATAAACAGGGGGGAACTCATTCATACCCCCTGTGCAGGCAAGTCATGACCCTATGGAACACATTACTGGAATTGCAAATTCAACTACAGGCACAATTCCTGCCAGGGAAGGAAAACACACTGGCAGACAACCTAAGCAGAAATATGACAGATCCACATGAATGGAAGTTGCATCCTCAAGTTTTCACAAAGATAACTCGGGCATGGGGACAGCCAGACATAGATCTCTTTGCTACCCACAGAAATTGCCAGTTGAAAAAATTTTGTTCAAGGACCTATCATCCACAGGCCTGGAAAGTGGACGCACTTTCCTTCAGTTGGGCAAAATTGACAGTCTATGCCTTCCCGCCTCTTCCTCTGCTGCCCAAAGTTCTATTAAAAGCCAGAGCAGAGAGGCCGAAAATGATTCTCATTGCTCCAGACTGGCCAAGACAACACTGGTATCCGCTCCTGAAGAGCCTGACACATTCCCCACCATGGATCCTACCTCTAGTCCCTCTTCTGTTGTCCCAGCACAACTACAAAACTCTTCACAGCCATCTCAAAACTCTAAATCTAGCTGCATGGAGAATTCCTTGATTTCCCAACAGTTTCTCCTCTCCAAGGAGGTGCAGGATGTCATCTTGGAGGCCAGAAGACCTTCTACTAGAAAGGCCTACTCCGTCAAATGGAAACGATTTTGTGCCTGGAATTAAGAAAAAGGACAGAATCCTTGGGTAATAAATATACCTTAAATTTTACAGTACCTAGCTGAGATGTTAAACAATGGACTTTCCTTCTCCTCCATCAAGATCTACGCTTCAGCCATTTCTGCACAATACAACACAGATCCTCCTTTATTCTCTCATCCTCTCTTAAGGCAGTTCCTCAGAGGGACAAAGAATATAAAACCCCCAAGGAAACCACCAGTCCCTGCATGGGACCTCAAGTTCGTATTGGAAAAGCTGACCCTTCCTCCCTTCGAGCCAGCTTCTTCAACAGAGTTACAGTACTTGTCATGGAAAACAGCCTTTCTTCTGGCTATCACCTCAGCACGCAGGGTTTTGGAGCTACAGGCCCTCATGGCTGTGCAACCATTCATCATTTTCCATCAGGACAGAGTTTCCTTACGAACCAACCCTACCTTTATGCCAAAGGTAGTATCCAGTGTAGCTTTGAATCAGACTATCCACTTACCTACCTTTTATCCTAATCCACAAAACAAAGGGGAAAGACTTCTACATTGCTTGGACATTCACAGACAACTTCGTTACTATTTGGACAGGACAAAGCCATTCAGGAAATCTGAGCAACTCTTTGTGTCCTATGCTGCAGGTGCTCAAGGAAAGGCTATTTCCAAACAGACAATTTCAAAATGGATAGCCCACTGCATACGCTTTTGTTACTCATTTCATGGAAAAACTGTGCCTGCATGCATCAGATCCCACTCCAACAGAGCCACAGCTACCTCTGCAGCCTTCCTCAGGGGGGTCCCTACCAAGGACATTTTGGAAGCAGCCACCTGGAGTTCAGTGCACACCTTCTCCAAGCACTATCACCTCCCACTATACTCAAAATCTAGAGCGGGCTTTGCCACAGCAGTCCTGCAGGGCATCCTAGCCCCTCCTAGTTCCACTTAGTGCCTACCACCCTTACTTAGCTTTGGGATTCTACCCATCTGTTATGACTGCAGCTGTATGCACGATGAACATAGTACAGTTTTGTACCAACCATAAATGTAGATGTTTGAGTGCTCATACAGCTGCAGTCCAGGTTTCCCTCCCTCCATCCCCTCTTAGGACAGGCCTTATGACAAACACTTTTCATATAGCCTTTTTGGGGTATTCTTTTATGGTGTATTTGCTTGCAACTACTGTTTTTGATTTATCGATATTGCATCTTTGAATAACATTATGTTTGCCTTTCTTCTGGGGGCACCTGACATCTGGGGCAAGAAAAACTGAAGAAAATGGCGTCGGCTGCCTCTTTTATACCCCTGCCGCACTGACGTCAGGGAAGAAGCGACGACAACCGACGCCGGACCTAGACTTTGGAATTCTGCCGACCGAGGACCCGCCTGACGGCAGGATAACCCATTTGTTATGACTGCAGCTGTATGAGCACTCGAACATCTACATTTATGGTAGGTACAAAACTGTACTTTCCTCATCCATTTGAAGCAGAGCTCCTCCATAAGTATAACTTGGACAGCTTGATGGGGAAAAGGAAACTCTTCCCTGATTTTGGCACCTGTGTTTCTAATGGACACAGGTAGCCTTTAAATGGTTCATCTCCCAGACTAGTGCTTGTAAATGCTACATCTGTCAAGCTTCTGTTTAAATTTATCAAGGGTATGAGAACTTGTCAGAGAATTGGGATGCATGGCTATGCTTAAAAAGTACCTTGTGGTTGTCACCTTGTATTCACCAATGAATAAATCTGTACAGTCATGTCAGTAAATGCATAGAAACTGGTATGCTGGGACTTCCAAGATGGTTGCATATTGAATAACACCTTAATTTCAGCTCTGCCAGTGTGAAAACAGAAACTCAGAAGAGAGAGCGCCAATGAAGTCATTTTTTTGGTAAATTTCGTTAACTGACTAGTAAGTGCACTGCCTGGATGCCAGCGACAAAGAAATTCAGAGAACCTGAAAGAAAGCCATCCACAACAGGTGAGGAAAAAAATGCTGACTGGGAAGAATTCTGCAGCTGTTCAACAAAAAGCAGTGTAAACTCAAGCTTTGGTGCAAGACATGACTTCCAGTAACCTATAGGAAAAATAGTAAGTCAGATGTACACAGAGTGATTAAAATAAATGAAACACTGATGGAGTATATCAACTCAAATAACAAAAGGCTGGATAAAATGGAAGAAGCTTTAAACAGATATTCAGATGAGGTGGTAAAACTGCAAAAATTGGAGGTCGAAATAAAGAAAAAGTTGGCTGAATATGAGACTTATCAAGAAGAGATATTTCAAAAAAAATAATATAATTCCTTCCTCTGCCATTACTTAATCTACTGAATGAGCTGAAATATGTTTATATTCCAGGTCCTGCTCCAATAATTTGTTTTCTTGACAATTCCTAATGAACTCTATAACTACTAAACTCCACCTTTTGCTTTCTCTAAACTCCCTTGCCATTTTTCCTTTTTCTTTCCATCTTTTCTGCTTTCATTCTACTTCATTCTTCCTTCTCTCCTATCTCTTTCTCATTTTTTACTGCCCATCCCACTTGCTATTCCTACTGCCTGCCTTTTTCTTTCTTCTATCCTTATCTACTGTCTATTATAAAGATCTCCTCTTATGCCGTCCTCTCCATGTTTTATATATTTGTTTTTATTATCTGAAGTAATGCTTTGCATCATGTGAATACCTTGGTGCTTTAATCTCCACAATATTTAGCCACTTGGTGTTTATATTGTGTCAGGATATTATTGTCTGTGCTTTTGACCATGTTTAACTTTGCTGTTAGTTTAATGTCTTATCACCTTTATCTGTTTTGTATAATTTTCATGTAAATTTTTTTGTAAATATTTTTTCCTCTTGTAATGTTCTTGATTTTCCTTCGAAACTTCACTTTTGGAAACTTTTATGTAAGCCTGATTATATCCTGGAGTTTTTCTCCCTGGGCCTCCACCAAAAAGGGCTTACCTTGGCCCAGTGGTCTTTCCCAGTAATCAAATGCCAATAAATAAATAATTGGAAACCCCTGTGCCTACTAGAAATAAGCCTAGAAGTAACTCAAAAAACAAACCATCCTGGTGGAATCCAAACATAAGCAGGTTGCACAACAAAAGAAAAAGGTTATAGCCATGATTAAGAAGCGCTACGCCCTGTATGATAAAACACTCTCATCAATCTAAACAGATGGCTAAGAAGGCAGATTGTCAACTAAAACCAAATTTGTGGCAAAGATATCCTCCCAGGCAAATGACAACCACAAGGCTTTCTTTAGCTTTGTCCAAAACCTCAAAGACAGCACACAGCAGTGTACTGAACTGATTGTAAATGGAGTTGATGGCCAAGAAATTCGGCTGTAATTTTACCCTCGGTTGCCCCCCAGGAAATACCACCAAACACCCCCCCCCCAGCTATCACCAGGGAGCAGGTCCTGAATTCTCTGTCTAACACCAAATACACTGCATTGATGAGCCCTGGTAATATCCACAAGGCTTTCTTTAGCTTTGTCCAAAACCTCAAAGACAGCACACAGCAGTATACTGAACTGATTGTAAATGGAGTTGATGGCCAAGAAATTCGGCTGTAATTTTACCCTCGGTTGCCCCCCAGGAAATACCACCAAACACCCCCCCCCCAGGTATCACCAGGGAGCAGGTCCTGAATTCGCTGTCTAACACCAAATACACTGCATTGATGAGCCCTGGTAATATCCCAGGATGCCTTCTGAATAGCCTGAAACTTGAACTATCAGGACCAATTGAGCCACTATTTAACCATAGCCTCTAGACAGGCTATATGCTATGCAAATGGAGAACTGCACTGGTCATCTTTTTGTACAAGGGTTGGCGATCAACAGACCCTGGGAACTACAGAGCCATAAGTCTTGATCAGTGTCATACGCAAAGCCATGGCAAGAATTATCATGGAAATGATTAATACGGACAAAAACACTGGATCTAACACAGTTTGGTTTTGTCAATGGCATATCATGCCAACCTAACCTGGTGGACTTCTTGAGAAAGTTACCAAGGCAGTGGATGAGGGGAAAATGTGCATTCTGCCTACCTTGGCCTTGCTAAGGCATTTGATAAGAATACCCCACTCTGGCATTGTAAGCCAACTCATAGCATAGGCATAAATTTCTGTGTTATGCTTTGAATAGCCAGCTTGCTGTTAGGACTCTTTAAGGTAAGATAGGGGAGACCACCTCACCAAAAAGGCTGGTCACTGGTTGAGTTCCTCAGGACTCTGTGCTGGGTCCACTCCTTTTTGGCATCTTTCTTGGCGCCCTCCAGTAGTGTGCTCCCCACTCCCTAACTGCTCTCACTGAGATTCTTAAACTTGAACTGCTGCCTGTTGTTCCTCTAAAAAGAGTCAAGAACACCACGTTCAAGCATTTTAGTAAAAGTGGACCAGTGTATTTTCTTCCTTATTAAGATATTGCCTTTTGATATTTTAATTCTGTTTTTGGTTCTGCAAGTAGCCAGCACACTACTAGGATTCTCCCTTGTATTTTCCTCTTATCTACTAGCAGCCCCCCCCCCTTCCAGAGTCTTCTCCCTAACCCTTTTTTTCTACTGATTGGGTTTCTCCCCTGAAAGTTTAACATCCCTATTGTTAGCTTGCTCTTTTTTCTTTACTTATTCATAGGTAGGTACTAGGCTATCTGCCCGAGGGCATTTATAAACCTATCCAGAGAGTGTCAGCTTTCGCCACCCCATTGATTAATTAACCGAGCCTCTGTCAAGAAGAGCCAATGAAGTGATCCCGGGGTGTATTTTCTGTTACCCATCCATTCGTCAAGGTTTCTCTTGAAGAGTGTTAGTGAGGGGCTCTGCCTAATGTAGTTAGAAATTTTGTTCCAAAGCATGGTGAGTCTCTGTGACAGGAATCTATCCCTCCAGCATGTTCTATTTATTGTTGTGGCGAGGTTTCGCTCACTAGAGCGAGTGGCTCGCAGTGACTTGGATTTCTTTAGGTGGAGCATGCCCATCAATTCTGAGTTGGACATGGCTTTCTAAGTCAGGCAGAGATCACCTCTGAGTAAGCGATATGCGACTGAGTACAGCTGGAGTTTTTCCAGTCGGGCTGCATAGGGCATATGTTTGAGGCCAGTAATCCTCTTGGTGAGGTACTTTTGTGGTCTTTCCAGCTGTTGGAAGTGTCTTGTGAGGTACATCCCAAATGGGGTATTGTACACTGATGGGTCTGATGAGTGACGAGTAGAGGGGCACTAGAACTTCTTTATTTCTAGATGCGAACCCTTTAGTAATTAGATGGGCTACATAGAAAGATTTCCTAACTACTTTGGCAATATGATTGTCAAAGGAGAGATTACTGTCTAACTGGGTCCCCAGATCTCTTATTACCTCTTCTGTATTAAGGGAGCTGCCACCTATGTTGTAATTCATGGGTGTTTTGTTTTTTCCAAATGGGATGACTATGCATTTTTTGGCATTTAGCTTGAGACCATAACTTTGACACCAGGTGTCTGTCTCAGTAAGGCCCTTTTGGAGAATATCCGTGTCAGCCAGAGAGTCAATTATGGCTCCCAGTTTGAAGTCATCGGCGAACTTGGTTAGCCATAGTCCTCCTGTGTTTGCCTGTACGTCTGAGAAGTATATGTCGAACAGTAGGGGTCCCAGGACCGAGCTTTGTGGGGCACCACTTGTGACTGGTTTAGAGTCAGACCTGGAGCCCGCTATTCTTACCATGTGAGTTCTGTCTGTAATTCAGTTGGCAACCCATCTCGTGACGTAGGGGTTTATGTTCAGGCTGGTGAGTTTTTCTATAATTTCCTAGTGGGGAATGGTGTCAAAAGCTTTGGCGAGGTCAAGGTAGGCTGTGTGAACTATATTCCCCTCATCTGTGGCCTTGGTGACTGTCTCGAAGAAGTCAACCATGTTTAGTAGGCATGATCTGCCCTTAACAAAGCTGAACTGGGTCGGGTCAAGTGTTTGGAGGTTCCCAATGTCTTTGTTAATGAGTTCCATGATGATGCGCTCCATAGCCTTGCAGACCAGGCTAGTCAAGGATACCAGGGTCAGTTGTGGCCCCCTCCTTTGTGGAGCGGAACAACCATTGCTGTGCGCCATTCTGTGGGCACGTAGCCTTTGGAGAGGCTGAGGTTGAGCAGTGTGTTTAGGTGGTCTCACAGTAAAGGAGACATCTTCCTAACTATCAATTTAAATATCACACACCATGGCAACATAACTATTTTATGGTAATGACCTGGGGCTCCAATACAGGAGCCAACTGATTTGTTTGTTTTTTTGTAGACCTGCTCTATATCAGCCTCGGGGCTCTACCCCCTCCGTTCGCACTCTCTCCGCTCAGGCTCACTCCTCTCCCCTACCATACCCCCATCCCATCCACCCCCACATCAGTTGCATGTATAGTCACTGAACCCCTCCCACTGAACAGCAACATCCAATCATAACAAGACTCTAATTATCCTCATAGGAGACGCTCCCTACTACTATCTACCTAGCAACTCTAGACCCACCCAATCTCTCACCACCCTAACTCTCAGACAGCAAACTTCTGAGTTCCTTTAATGCTGCTTTGCTCCCCTATCTCATCCATATTCTACACCATCACCCTCTTAATACCTACTAATCAAACTACATTAGATAAAGCACATGCTATTTCACTCCTAATTATACAAAATGCTACCACTGTATACCATTATTCTGTTACTGCTCTCCCTAGCGTCACACTTAACCACCTATCACGCATTCATAACCATACCCTAACCCTGCCATAAAATCACATCCCCTTTTTCTCATCACAAAAAAAAAAAACTAAACTTTGAGATATTTCCAGCTGTCATTCCACCTTCATCAACCAATTTAAGCACACTATACCTGTCCACCATAGTACAGCTGCCTCCTTTAGATACCACAAACACATCACTAATCTTTAACATTGTCTTGTTACTTTTAATAAGTGGAGATATCCATCCAAATCCAGGACCCCAAGTCACCTCCCCATCAACAAACAACCCCTCTCCTCAGTCCCAAAATACAATTTGTCAAAAACATAAAGAATGTGACCTACTAATCCTCAACATAAACCTCAGAAGCATCTTTAATAAGGTTCATGAATTCCATGCCACCCTTTCATTCTACTCTCCAGATATTGCCATCTTAACTGAAACTTGGCTTAAACCACATATTAACAAGATAGTTCCTCCTGGTTACAATATTCTCAGAGTAGGTAGACAAGGAAAACAAGGAGGAGGTGTAGCCATAATGTTCAAAAGCAATCTTGTACTACAACTGCTAAATCCAACTCCACCATCCATTGACAGTGCAGAAATACAACTGAGTAAACTCCAAATCAGTCCGAACACCTAGTCATAATAGCCGCCTATATCCCACCAGGAAACAACCTTACCTCCATAGAGCGTATGCTCCACGGATATCACAAACAATTTCTCCAAGAAACTATTATTTTGGGTTATTTCAGTACAGACTTGTTCTCGTGTAATTCCCAAACTCTCAGCAACCTTATCAACCTGTACAGCTTCACACAAGTTATCCAAACCCCTACTAGAATAGACAAAAAGTCAAACAAGCAAACTACCCTAGATTGGACACTGACCAATAAACCCTCCTTCTCACAATACTTCAGCTGTCCCCCTGACAGCCTAAGTGATCATATACCTACCTGTCTACTCAGGCGACATGTAAATCCAGTCAAACACATCAGATGTCATCAAATCTGTAATAAGAAAAACTTTAACTCCCAAACCCTGATATCCACCCTTAAACAATGCAACTGGACCCCCCCTCAGACCATGTCCCAGACAGCAGTAGAATACTTCAGCGAGACTTTTGTTACAGATGTTCATCGTGCATACATCTGCAGTCATAACAGATGGGTTCTCCTGCCGTCAGGCGGGTCCTCGGTCGGCCGAATTCCAAAGTCTAGGTCCGGCGTCGGTTGTCGTCGCTTCTTCCCTGACGTCAGTGCGACAGGGGTATAAAAGAACCAGCCGACGCCATTTTCTTCAATCTTTCTTGCCGCGCGGTGCCCGAAGCAGAAGCAGTTCGCAAGTGCCGGTCGGCCAGCTCCTGAAATTACGAAAATTTTGCAACCGAAGTCTTCTTGAAAGCTAAGTACCCCGTTGGGGAAACTTTTCTTGCCTCAGACCGATGTCAGACAAAGTTAATAATTGTATTTCATGTGGGAAGCAAATACCGCATAAGGATTTCCATTCCCTCTGTATTCCTTGTTTAGGCCCAGACCACGACGTCTCGGTCTGTCGTTTTTGTGCTACATTCAACAAGCGCACCATTAAGCGTCGGGCGGAGTTCGCCCAGCATTATTTTGGCAAAAAATTTAACTATATTATGTCGTCGGATACTCCGACTCCAGTTTTGTCTAAAAAGTGCAAAGATAAGGACCGACACACGAGGTTCACGGCCTCTACCGAAACCACGCCAAAGCCGACTACAGGTGGTCCGGTTCTCAGCGAGGCGCCTACGCAGCCCCTGACTACCGACGACACTTCATTGGCGGTGTCTTCTGTGCCCGAGGTCGCAAGCTCCTCGGCCCACACCCCGACTACAGATACCGAAGCCACTCTTGGTGGTGAATCTCAAAATGTAGAGAGGTCTGCCTCCTCTCAAGGTGTCTTCAGACCTTCCTCTTCTTTTTCCATCAAGGCTTTCACTAAGTCTAAAGCAGCCATGCATTCTAAGAGACGAGCTACACAGGGCCCATCTCTAGGCCCCATGCCTAAAAAACAGATGCTTAAAATGGCTGAGGATTTAATTACTCTTATCAGGGGTTTTCAACCGCCTCCCCCGGACAAAAGGCCCAGAGTGGAGGAAGAATCCCCCTCCTCTGATCAGGCCTCCATTATATCAGAGCACTCTGATGAACAGGAACATTCTTACTCCCCTTTTGAAGATTCTGATGCAGAGGAGTCCATTCCCTCTGTATCCCCCCCAGAGGATTACTCATTTGGGGAAACCTTGCATACCTTAAGGGAACACTTCCACTGGGAAGGCCAAGAGTACTCAGATTCTAAGAAAAGGCTTAGGGAATTTCTCTTGCTACCTCAGCACAGGCCTCTGGCTATACCTCCTGTCTTGGACATACTACATGATGTGTACTCGGAGGCCTGCCTTAACCCGGATTCTTTACCTCCAGCCCCAGTCAAGCCTGACAGGTGCTACTGGGTTCCTGACTCACACCAATTTCTATACAAAAGCCATGCTGCTGACCCAGAAACTATCTCACAGGGCCCCAAGGGAATTAAGGCCTCCACTGCTAAAAATCCATTACCTTCCGAGAGAGATTCCAGATCCTTAGAAAGGTGGGGAAAAAAGGTATATACCTCGGCCACCTTAACCATGAGGGCATTAAACTGCCAGTTCCATATGCTAAAGTACCAGCAGTTTCTGTTATCACAATTGAGAAGTAAAATGTCACAACCTAAACAACCAGACTTGAAGGAGTTGCAGGATTTGATGCATAGTGCAGAACAAGTGGGTAAACATACCTTGCAGTGTGGTTTTGATGCTCTAGAG
Source organism: Protopterus annectens (assembly GCF_019279795.1). Taxonomy (NCBI): domain Eukaryota; kingdom Metazoa; phylum Chordata; order Ceratodontiformes; family Protopteridae; genus Protopterus; species Protopterus annectens. Next base: position 34,574,807 of record NC_056729.1, read on the forward strand.
GCCTCATGTAGAGCTGCTGTTACAGGATCAGTTATATGTAGACATGCCTGGCTCAAGGAACAAACTTTACCAGATCATGTCAAAGCTAAATTACTAGATGCCCCTCTACAAAAGGATGTATTATTTGGTGCTAATGCTGAGGAGGTATTAAAGAAAATGGAGGAAAAGGCTAAATCAATGCAAACAGTGAAAGATTTTCTACAGGTACAACCCCCACGTTTCAGTAGAAATTTGACCTTCCAAAAATTGGTCCTTTCCAGCCACGGACAGACCCCAAAGAGGTAGATACAGGCGCCCGAGGGGCAGAGGGCAATCCCAAGGATCGTTTAGAGGCAGACAACGGCAAGCTCCTACACAAAGAGGTGGTGAGGATAGTTCGCAGCCATTCAGAAAGCAAGCCCAATGACTTTCCCCTTTGCATGCCAAGCAAGGCTCAAATGGCAGCACCCTTAGGCGGAAAACTGGCATTATTTTCAAAAAATTGGCATATTGTCACGAAAGACAAAATGGATCCTGGACATTATAAACAGAGGCTACAGATTCCATTTTCACACCCTTCCAAAAATGAGAGGCATGCCAAACCTGCCACAGAATCAAAGGGCAGAGGCACAAAGACAAATTTCAGATCTCATAGACATGAAAGCTATTCAAGAGGTACCTACTCACGAGCAAGGTCAAGGTTTTTATTCCAGACTATTCCTGGTACCAAGGAAGGGAAAAGATTGGAGGCCTATTTTGGACCTATCCATCCTAAACACATTTTGACTAGTACCAAAATTCAAGATGCTCACTTTACAGCAGCTTCTTCCCATGCTGGGCAAGGAGTCTGTCTTGGCTGGTAACATTGGACCTCAAGGAGGCATACCTGCATGTCCCAGTCAGACAAAATTGCAGAAGATACCTCAGATTTCTTGCAGGTTCAACCCATTATCAATTCTCTGCATTGCCCTTTGGCTTATCTACTGCGCCCAGAGTATTCACGAAATGCCTGGCATCAGTAATTGCCTACTGCAGACTTCAAGGGATACAAATATACCTCTATTTGGACAACTGCCTGATCCAAGCGGACAGCAAGCACATACTTCTGAAACATCTGGCTTATGTAATAATGTTGTTGAATTCCCTGGGATACACAGTCAACAAAAAGAAATCAAGGTTAATACCCTCTCGGAAAATAATTTTCCTGGGTGCCAACTTGGACACAAACACCCAGATGGCCTACCTCACGCCAGAGAAAGCAGGGGCAACTAACTCAATACTTCAGAACACTAGCAAATTTCACCAGGCTGACTGCAAGGAAAATCCTGTAGGCACTGGGATTCATGGCATCTTGCATCTTACTAATCCCATATGCAAAGCTGCATATGAGGAAACTTCATTGGTACCTGAAAAACCTATGGTCTCAACACAGCCACAGTTTGGAAACAATAATACCACTAATTCCATGTCTTCAAAAGGAATTTCTGTGGTGGGCTCAAGCATGCCAAACAAACACAGGTCTCCCATTCAGCAAGCCTCAAGCAAATCAAGTCATCACAACAGATGCCTCGGACTACGCCTGGGGGGTGCACATGACAGATCGGTGCATTCAGGGCAAATGGTCCCAAAAAGAAAAGCACCTTCACATCAATCAAAAGGAAATGCTAGCAGTAATAAATGCTATTATAGCTTTCAAAGACCTTCTGCATCCAGGTCAACTATTGATAAGGACAGACAACACCACAGTAATGTGGTACATAAACAAACAGGGAGGAACCCATTCATACACATAGACCTCACAGTCAGAGTGTCAAACAGTCACAGCCCTTAAGGCCAAACACAATGCCAGACACACTAGTCATTGGTGACTCCATAGTCAGACACACTGACGTCCCGCTCACCAGACTGAGTAAGGAGAAGGTCACAGTAAGCTGCCTGTCGGGCGCTAGAATCCGCCACATAACGCAAGCACTCAGGTCTCCCAACAGCAGGTACAAATACGACTCAGTCATTGTCCACGCTGGTGTAAACGACCTGAGACGTACCTCCTTGGACTACATGAAAAGAGACATTGAGGAGCTCTCTGATTATGTAGCCCAGGCAGGTATGACCCTGACCTTGAGCAGTATCCTACCTTCACCAAGAATGATGCCACAATACAGAGATAAGATGATCAGCTTTAACAATTGGCTTAAACTCTGGTGTCATTCAAAGGGATCAATGTCTGTCTGCCTGGGATGACATGCTGGACAAGCCACGCTGCTTGAGGGCGGCTTGCACCTGTCACCCTGGGATTCGGATGTTGGCAAAGGCTCTTGCCACCCCATAGTGCCTTTTTAGGCAAGGCTCAAATTCTAAACCTACCACCCTAGAACACAAAAAGGAAAAAACTAAGGGTAATGCTGCTCAATGCCAGAAGTCTAAATCTCAAAATGCACTTTTCGAGGCCCTTCTCAGTATGGAGAACATCGATGTCTGTGCAGTGACAGAAACCTGGTTCAAGGCTCCTGAGAGCACCCCAGCACTATCAGGTTTTACCTCTTATCATGCGTTCGGCCCCAAAATCCGGACAATACCAAGAAAGGAGGTGGGGTATCCATATTCATCAAAGACACCCACACCTCAAGACTGGTGGCAACGACGATGCATCGGAGACCATCCAGGTGCAATTAACCATAGGCAAGACTGCTCTACAAATTGTAGCATGTTACAGGCCACCCTCACAAACTCAGGAACCTCACATGGCCTTCCTGAAAACACTAGAGGGATAAATGTATCACCAAACACCATCATACTAGGTGACTTCAATTACCCTAATATAGACTGGGAACACTACTCAAGCCCGAACACCCTAGCCCAAAAGTTCCTGGAATTCATAAACTCAAATGCCATGGAACAACTAGTCACCATCCCACAAGAGGAGAAAACATACTTGATCTCATCATCACGAACATGGGAGCACAATGTTCAACACCGAAGTATACCCCTCACTGGTGAGATCAGATCACAAACTAATCTCGCTGGAGGTCCTCATCCCACCCCACCTGAAATACAAAAGACCACAGTAAAGAACTTCTCGAAAGCCGACTTCACACTTCTAAAGACTAGTGTGGTCTCCTTTACGGCCCCCGAGCCGGCAGAAAACAGTACTCAAGCCGCTGAATCACTTACAAATGCCTTCTACCAGCACCTGCAGGACTGCATGGATAAGGCAATCCCAAGCAAAACAAAGACTCTTTGTACCAAAGGCAAGCGTCCAGTCTGGTGGACCCCAGCCATAAACAAACTCTACAACAAAAGGAGGAAGCTACTACAAGATAGAGCAAAATCCTTAAAAGGTAAGACACCCTTGATCATTATAAGTAAAAACTAAGAGCTCTCATAAAATCATCCAAAGCAAATTTTGAGAGAAAAATAGCTAAAGACTCAAAAGACAATCATAAGGCCTTCTTTAGCTGTGTTAGAAACCTGGGAGGAAACTCCCAGATATGCTCAGAACTAGTTCAAAATGATGTGAAGATTACTGATCCTACAGACATTGCCAACATACTGGCTGACAGGTTCAGTGCAAACTTCTCGCCCCTCCCCCCCAAAAGGAGATATCTATACCAGCGATTGCAGCCCCCAAACATCTCCAACACCCAAGTGAGAACTGCTCTCTCCAAAGCAAAAACACAGCATCCATGGGACCTGATGGTGTCCCGGCTGTGTGGTCCACGAGCGGAACGAGGAATTAAACGCACAGCTGGGACGGCTGCTTAATCATAGTCTTACCCCTGGATCACGTGCAGGGGTGGCGCACTGCAACTGTGGTCCCACTTCACAAAGGCGGTGCCTCCACCGACCCTGGAAATTACCGGCCCATTAGCTTGACAAGCCTTATCTGCAAAGCCATGGAGAGGATCATATTGGACCTCATAAATAAAGACATAGGGAATTTGCAGACTTTGGATCCATCCCAGTTTGGCTTTGTCAAAGGCAGATCATGCCTTCTAAACTTGGTTGACTTTTTGAAACAGTCACCAAAGCCATTGATGACGGAAAGGCAGTCCATACAGCCTACCTCGATCTGGCGAAGGCCTCCGATACAATACCCCACTCGGGTATCATTGAAAAACTCATCAGCTTAAATGTTAACCCATACATCACAAGATGGGTTGCAAACTGGCTGAGTGACAGAACCCACAGGGTCAGAGTTGCTGGCGCCATGTCAGACTCAAAGCATGTCACAAGTGGTGTACCACAGGGCTCAGTCCTGGGCCCACTCTTGTTTGGCATCTACTTTTCGAGAGTACAAGCAAACACAGGAGGGTTATGGCTGACAAAGTTTGCAGATGACTGCAAACTGGGTGCCATAGTAGAAAACACATCTGACACAGATATCCTTCAGAAGGGTCTCACAGAAGCGGATAACTGGTGCCAGAGCCATGGCCTAAAGTTAAATGCCAAAAATGCATAGTCATACCCTTGGAAAAACAAGGTTACCTAGCTACCAAATAGGTGGCAATCCACTGAGCACAGAAGAAGTTATCAGGGACCTGGGGACCCAGGTTGATAGTAGTCTGTCATTCGACACCCATGTAGCTAAAGTAGTTAGGAAGACCTTCTACATTGCCCACCTTATCATGAAGGGATTCTCATCTAGATCAAGGGAGGTCATAGTCTCCCTATACTCATCACTCATCAGACCAATGATTGAGTACAATGCCCCATTCGAATGTATCTGACCCGACACTTGCAACAGCTGGAGAGGCCACAAATTTCCTCAACAAAAGGATAAAGGGTCTCAAACATCTGTCCTATGCTGCCCGACTGAAAGAACTCCAGCTCTATTCAGTAAACACTTGCTCAGAGGTGACCTTTGCATAACATACAAGGCCATGTCAAACCCAGATTTGATGAATATGCTTCACCTCAAAAATCTAGATCTGTCAGAGTCACAAGGCGGAGACTTAAACCTCGACACGGCTATTAATAGGGCGTGCTGGAGGGATAGATTCATCACCCAAAGACTCCCTATGCTGTGGAATAAAATCCCGGTATATGTGAGGCAGAGCACCTCGCTGGCCTTGTTCAAGATAAATCTTGACCAATGGATGGGAGATCGCAGATATACCCCAGGGATTACCTCAGTGTCACTGCTCAACAGAGGCACAGCAAAATAATGGGTATAATTCCCCATACTAAAGGGGTGGCGTAAGCCACAAAACTATGGGCTAGGCTTGTAAATGCCCTCGGGCAGATAGCCTAGTATGAACCTATGAACCTATACCCCCTATGCAGGCTGGCCATGTCACTTTGGAACATGGCTCTGGACTTACAAATCGAACTTCAAGCACAGTACTTGCCAGGCAAGGAAAACATGCTGGCAGACAACCTAAGCAGAAATATGACAGATCCACACAAATGGAAGTTGCATCCTCAAGTTTTTACACAGATAATTCAACCATGGGGAAGGCCAGACATAGATCTCTTTGCCTCCTACAAAAATCACCAATTGACAAAATTCTGCTCAAGGATTTTTCATCCAAAGGCCTGGAGAGTGGACGCTCTCTCTTTCAGTTGGACAACAATGACAGTTTATGCCTTTCCACCTCTTCCTCTGCTGCCCAAAGTTCTATTAAAAACCAGAGCAGACAGACCAAAGATGATTCTCATTGCTCCAGACTGGCCAAGACAACACTGGTACCCACTCCTGAGGAGTCTGACGCATTCCCCACCATGGACCCTGCCTCTAATGCCTCTTCTTCTGACTCAGCACAGCTTCAAAACTCTTCACAGTCAGCTGAAAACACTCAATCTAGCCGCATGGAAGATTCCTTAACATCACAACAGACCCTACTCTCCAAGGAGGTGCAGGATGTCATTTTGGAGGTCAGAAGGCCGTCTACTAGAAAAGCTTACTCCGCAAAATGGAAACGGTTTTGTGCCTGGAATGAGAAAAAGGGCCAGAATCCTGGAAAACTGAATTTATCTCAAATATTACAGTATCTAGCTGAGCTGCTAAGCAGTGGACTTTAATTCTCCTCCATCAAAATCCATGCCTCAGCCATTTCTGCAGAATACAACACTGATCCACCTTTATTCTCTCAGCCCCTCTTAAGACAGTTCCTCAGAGGGGCTAAGAATCTAAAACCCCCAAGGAAACAACCAATACCTGCTTGGGATCTCAATTTCATTCTAGAAAAGCTGACCTTGCCTCCTTTTGAGCCAGCTGCCTCAACAGATTTGCAATATTTGTCCTGGAAAACAGCTTTCCTTCTGGCTATTACCTCAGCTCGTAGGGTATCAGAACTACAAGCTCTCATGGCTGTGCAGCCTTTTATCATCTTCCATCAGGACAGAGTTTCCTTACGAACCAACCCGTCCTTTATGCCAAAAGTGGTATCCAGGGTAGCTTTGAATCAGGCTGTACACTTACCTACCTTTTATCCTAATCCTCAAAACAAAGGGGAGAGATTACCACATTCCTTGGACATCCACAGACAACTGCGTTATTATTTGGACAGAACAAAGCCTTTCAGAAAATCAGAACAGCTCTTTGTGTCCTATGCTATAGCAGCTCAAGGGAAGCCAATTTCCAAACAGACAATCTCAAAATGGATAGCCCACTGCATACGCTTTTGTTATTCTTTTCATGGCAAAACTGTACCTACAGGCATCAGATCTCACTCCACAAGGGCCACGGCTACCTCTGCAGCTTTCCTCAGAGGAGTTCCTACCAAAGATATTTTGGAAGCAGCCACTTGGAGTTCTGTGCATACCTTCTCCAAGCACTATCACCTTCCATTATACTCCAAATCTAGAGCAGGCTTTTTGCCACTGCAGTCTTGCAGGGCATTCTGGCTCCTCCTAGTTCCACCTAGTGCCTACCACCCCTTTCTTAGCTTTGGGATTCTACCCATCTGTTATGACTGCAGCTGTATGCACGATGAACATAGTACAGTTTTGTACCTACCATAAATGTAGATGTTCGAGTGCTAATACAGCTGCAGTCCAGGTTTCCCTCCCTCCTTCCCCTCATGGGACAGGCCTATTGGCTAACACCTCCTCATACAACCTGATTGGGGTATTCATTCATGGTGTATTTGCTTGCACTACTGTATTTTGATTATATGGCATTGCTTTATTACACAAATTTATGTATTGCCTTCCTTCTGGGGGCACCTGACATCTGGGGCAAGAAAAACTGAAGAAAATGGCATTGGCTGGTTCTTTTATACCCCTGTCGCACTGACGTCAAGGAAGAAGCAACGACAACCGACGCTGGACCTAGACTTTGGAATTCGGCCGACCGAGGACCCGCCTGACGGCAGGAGAACCCATCTGTTATGACTGCAGCTGCATTAGCACTCGAACATCTACATTTATGGTAGGTACAAAACTGTACTTTATTAATATATCATCCCACCTAGAACAATACACATGAAAGTTAATTACACCCTGTGGCTAACCAACGAAACAAGAACTCTCCTTAAACTTAGAGACAAAGCCTGGGAGCTGTGGTACAGTAACAAATCATAGCCAAACTGCTTAGAATGTCAAAAACTTAGAAAAAAAGCCAAATGCCAAATCAAACAAGATGAAAAAAATATTATGTATTGTGTATATACAAGAGAAACACCAAAGACATCCCCAAAAATTTTAGTCAACAGTTAAAAAGATACTCAATCCACGATGAGCATCAACCCCAACTCATTCCTCACCAAACTTCCATCGCAGATCTTTTTAACAAATATTTCACTGAAAGTATTTTTGCTGTCATCAAAAGTAAATAAAACCAACAATATTGTTAACACCTTCTCCTTCCAAACCATTCCCACAAATACCATCCAAAAACTGCTTAGTAAACTAAAGCCAACAGCAGTAGCAGCCGATAACCTGACATCTGATATTCTCAAAGTATCAGATCCAGCAGTTGCATATCTTTCTCAGTACCTGTCAATCACTCCATCTCTGAACAGTATGTCCCCCAGATCTGGAAAATCTCTCACACAATCCCTGTTCATAAAGGAAGCAGTTCAACTGAACTTTCAAATTATAGACCAATTGCTATCCTATCCCCACTATCTAAAATACTAGAAAGGTGCATCCACTCCCAGCTTCTCCAGTATATCACAAGTAATAGGCTCCTAGCTAATTCTCAACACTAATTTAGACCAAATCATAGCACCACTATTGCCCTCCTGAGTTTTTGTAATACCATTAATCAGTACAGAAATTAAGGTGTAAAATATTTCATCACTCTTCCTGGATATGTCCAAAGCCTTCAACACAGTTTCTCATTCTAAGCTACCCGCTGCCCTTAACAACCTAAATCTTAGCTCTCCTGCTGCCACCTGGTTCCAAAGTTACCTAACAGGGTGCCAGCAAGCAGTGAAATGATCATAAGACCTCCCCCCCCCCACTCCCTGTCAGATTAGGAGCCCCACAAGGATCCATACTTGGCCCTCTGCTTTTTAATATATTTACCAATAATCTTAGCTCAGCCACATCTCTAGCCTCTACAATCCAATATGCAGATGACTCCACACTCGTATGAGCTGCCCCTACCCTACAACAACTCCAAGATATTACACAAAAATCCTCCGCTGCAATTGAATCATGGCTGTCAAACTCTCAACTCATTCTTAACCATAGCAAACCTAAGCTTATGACACCCCCCCTCCCCCCCCTAGTTTTTCCATCACGCCTCAGATAACACAGTTATTTCACTAGATTCCCAAACAGAACTTTTAGGAGTAGTAATTGACAATAATATGAGATTCAGCATACACATATCGCAAACAGTCAAGAAAGTGCACAAAATGTTACCCTATATAGAAACAAAAAATTCCTAACCAGTAGCACCAGGATAGCTATTGCCAGAACCCACCTCCTATCTACACTCCTTTATGCCTCTCTGCTTCTTATTAACCTCAAGAAATCAGACCTTGAAAAATTAGAATAATACACAACTCTAAAACAAAAAAATAAAGATGAAAACCACAAACCAGTGACCCAATAAAAGAAAAAAAGCTTTATTCACTCTCTGACGTCTCAGCTGCAATGCCTTCAAAGAGAATACACTGCAAATGAAACACCCAGTATAAATACTGCATCCACTTAATACAAATGCCAATTAAAAAGTCACATTCTTATTAAAGGAGAAATCTCCAATTAAGTTCAGAATTCATACCCTTTGGTATTAAGGTATCGAATTTAAGAATATAGATAGTTTCTTTATATAAAAGTCTGTCCCTAAAACATATATCAGTAAAAGTATGTTCAATTTTCTCAACTTTTTCTAAAATAGTCCCTTGTAAACCCGCAGATGAGCCCCGATGTGCTTGGTGAAAATGAACTGCCACAGAACTTGCATCTTTAACATTCTCTATATCTCTCATATGTTCTAAAAATCTGAATATGGGGCCAGCCCCATTAAAGCTTGGATGGCATTTCCTATCTCTATTTCGAACCTTAGTAATAGCTCTCTTAATAATAAACCTGCTATAACCCCCTACATTCAAACACAGAACAAGTTCTAGAAATCTCATCCTGAAGTTCTTTAGAATCATTACATAACCTAGTAATCCGCACCATTTCCCTATAAGGCAAGGCTTCAGTAGTGTGGGGGGATGACAGCTTGAAGCTTTCAAATATTGGATACTCCCATCAAACTTGCTATGTACTTTGGTATGTTATCCATTCAGTCCAGAGATATCCATTTCTGCATCCAAAAAGGAAACTATTTTACTTTTTTGTATGCCATCAAATGTCAAGTTAAATCTATTAGACTGTATAGTCTCTATAAATTCATCCACCTTATCTTCTCCCCCATCACACAAAAAAATCAGGTCATCAATAAAACGGGCATAATACTTAACATGTTGAGTATAAAATAAAGACCTATAAATATATTCATGTTCAAATAATCCCATGCTGAGGTTGGCATATGACAGAGCAAATGCTGCCCCCATAGCCGTACCTCATCTTTGTTGGTAAATTTCACCATTAAACTCAAAAAAGTTGTTACTAAGACAAAAAGACAACAGTTCTACAATATATTCTGTGACAGGAGATTCACCCAGAAAAAAACAGCTTCAGTACCAGAAGCATGAGTAATATTAGTATAAAGGCTCTTAACATCCAAAGTGATAAAATACATATTCATGTTAAGTTGTACATTTTTCATTTTACTAAGAAAATCAAAAACATCTTTGATGTATGCAGGTAACAACATAACCCTTGGTAATAAAAGTTGATGCAATAAACATCCATTGTTAATAAGAAAAATATTTTTTACTAGATACTATGGGGCGTCCAGGTGGGTTAAATAAACTTTTATGTATTTTGGCAAGCGATAAAAACAGGCAGTATCACCACCCTCAACATTAAATTTCTTTTTTGCATCATCTTTTGAGATGTAACCCAGTCTGACACACTTACCGATCATATCTAAATATTCATTAATAGATATCTCATAAGCAGAAAAAGGTACTTTCTGATAAACATTCACATCGTTAAGGTGCTTATAACACATATCCAAATACTGGATTAAAGCCATAACAACAAGCTTGTTACCCTTGTCAGAGGGTTTATAATAACTCTTATTATTACTCAAAGCTACTAGAGCAGACCACTCTTCTTTAGTCAGGTTAAATGCAGTATTATTAAGGCTCTTCAGAAATTTATGAAGTTTCTATTCTACCGAAAAGTTTAACATTTTATAAAATTCTAACACTTTCTCATTATTAAAAATAGGGACAAACCTGCTTTTTGAAGAAATCACACTAAAATCAAACACATATTAAGCATTTGGTATTTCATCTGACACACATGAATAAAAACTGTCATCACCTGAAACAGAATCACATCTAAATCACTATCTACAGATACTGCCTTGTCATTAAACATTACTTTGTTGCAATTTTCTAACAAACTTGAAAATGTCACACTTGATTTCATGTAAACGTGGTATTACATACAGTAGGAATGAATTTTAATCCACATTCTAAAACAGACTTTTCACAATCACTAAGTAAATACCCAGACAACTTAATATATGTATCACAGTTACCGTTGACCCCTTTTATGTTGTGGAAATTATTGGGGTGTCTGCTGCCAATATCCAGTAGACTGTCCTTCTCGTTGGCGTTTTCTATTCTGCGGACCCCCATATTGAGAGTTTGTTCCATTCCGAAAAGTTTGTTGATGTTGAGCCCCATTTTGAGCTTGTGGAAGTGGTGGAAAGTCATTTTTGTTCAGACCAGTGTTGTCCTCTTCACCAGACAAAACTAAATCTGTAGAGACATGCTCTGAGGGAAAAGAAGACTGTTCATCTTGTCTATTCCCCTGTTTAAAAGATACTCACCGTGTATTTCTCTTCCAGTAAGTCCTGGACAGGAAGGGCGTACCATTATCATAATCGCAGGTATCCCGTGTAAGTTTCTTCAGTTTCCTCTTCATGATCTCCTTTTCATGACTCCGTAATTTAGCATTTATATTTTTTAGTATCTTGTCAAGAAACTCAGAACTAGTCTTAGAGATAAGATTGGTACATGTATAACTAATTTTAGTTTGTAGCTTCTGTTGTTTCAACCTGTCCCGCTCAATTAAAATAGAGAGCCACTCCAAAGTACTTGAAAAATTAGAAGTGTGCTATAACAAGATTGCAAAATTTGCTGTAGACTCACCCCAAAGATCACACCATTTCCCAACTCTAAAGCAACTCTCTTGGGTAGAATTGCCTCACATAATGTACTATAATCAACTGATAATGTCACACAAAATACTCCACCAATCTGAAGAAACACCATCTACCCGAACTTAATAGTACCTTACTCCAGTAACTGCACACTTTGTTCCACCAACAAATCCTTAATAAAAGTAACTAGGGCTACAGGTACTGCAGGAGAAACACTTTATTCAAGCCACGTAGCAGGACTCTGGAACACACTCTGACTGAACACTCTCTCAGACTCTGTTAGGTCCACAACAAACCTAACTCAGTTTAAAAAATGACTTAAAGATCACTTAACCAACAGTTGATGTTAAGTTGTCTATCTCGCCTTCATTCTTGCTGGATGGGTTCGGAGCCGACCTCGGCTCCGACTCGGCCACTCTAAAAGCTCGAGAGTTGGTTCCACCGGCTCGAGGCTCCCCTTATATCCCACAATGCTAGGCGAGAGTTACCTCAGATCTCGTTTGCCGCTACAGCTTCGAGGTTGGTTGCTTCTACCGGTTCCTGGTGAGTGTTACTTTTTACTTGTAAAAGTTACTCTTTAAACCCCTTTTTTAGTTAAATTTCTTTCTTAGTTAGTATAGATTACAAAACTTTATCCCCGACCCTAAATTTAGAAGGCGAGAAGAAGACAACTAACATGGAACGTTATGGTAAGAACATAACTTCTATTTTCTGGTCACGTAACACCCCAGGCTAGTCTTACAAGATGTACAGTACTATCCCACTTCCATGTATTGTTTATTGAAATACAGCAAACTAGCCACGGCATTGTAATACTTATGTTTTTCACTCACCTTTCAAAAACTGCTAACACCCCCAACCTACATCTTTCATAAGCTACTAACACACCCACCTACTGTCTTTCCTACCACTAACCACAACTTTCCCTTCATCCTCAAAAAAAGTATTTGGTATACAAATTTATTTGTATACCAAACTGTAGAAATGACTGTTAGCTCTTTTTTTCTTGATGGTGTACCTATCATTTTTAAGTGTGTTTTTCTCTGTATTGTTTTTTTATTTCTCTTAACTTTGTTGTTTTATCTAGTAAATTACCAGTGCATAACTTAATGCATATAAAAACTGTAATCATTCCATGTTATCCTTGGTGACCTATATGTATTTCTCTATATGTGGAGCTTTTCTGCCCGGGCCTGTACTGAAGATGGGTGCTCACCCAGTCGGACTTTCCCAGTAAACAAATGTAAAATAAATAAAAATAAAAATAAATAAATCTACATATTGGAAGTAAAGGCCAATGCCAAGGGCTTTTGGCTGACCAAGTGTGCAGATGATTGAAAACTGGGAGCAGTTATAGAATCCTCCTAAGACAGCAACATCCTACAGGAAGAACTAGCACAGACAATTGATTAGTGCTAAAGCAGTGGCTTAAAACTCAGTGCCAGGAAATGCATAATAGTACCCTAGGTAATTACCTCATTGATAATACACCCCTAAGAGTAGAACAAGTAGTCATAGTCAGGGATTTGTTTACATATGTAGATAGTAACCTGGCTGTCGACCAGCGTATGTTTAAGGTAGTAAGGAAATTGTTCTGTGTTGCTCAACTTACAGGCAACAGCATGGCATCCAAGTCTAAGGAAGTCATTATTCCACTGTATTTGGCCCTCATCAGGCTCGTCATTGAGGATAGTACCCCCTTTGGTATGTACTTGACCGGGTACTTGCAACAACTGGAATGTACACAATGGATCCTCACAATAAGAATACAGGGTATAAACTGCATAGCCTATGCAGATTGCCTTAAAGCCCTATCTCTGCACTGTTGTTTCCTACAGACTGTTGAGAGGTGATCTATGTCTACCATACAAGACATCCTTGGATCCCACTCTAATGGACCTTCTGCATATTTGTAAAACAAACCGCATCAGAATTACTTGATCTAGGGATCTAAACTTTGTTTGCAAAATAAATAAGACGTTGGAAGGAGAGGTATGTGTTACAGAGAATTCTGCTTCTGCCCAACAGGCTTCCTATCGATGTGAAGCAAGAGCTGCTGTTTAACGCTATTCAGAAGAAACCTGGACCACTGGATGGGAAAGTGGGAAAGTGGAAATGTATTCTGGGTCTAGAACCTCTGTGGTAATGGACAGGGGTAGCCTGTAGATCTTGCCTTTGGGATACCTGCCTAGGCTTATAAAGGTCCCAGTGGTCATTAGCATAGTGTACACCTATGAAGAATATTGCATGGAGATGAAAAACATGGCTCTTTTATGCTTCACTTCAGACTAATTTTGAATAATAGCATTTCACCACAATTTAGCAAAATATTATTGCATTGTTTATTTTATTTGTTTACTTTGATAACCAGGTTGGTGGACTGGGTCCATAAACCATTTTCAGCCATGAACTGAGCCACTTTGGCAGTTACAAATGAAAGAATGGAGTTGCGCTTATTAGTGATAACTTAATTACAGATCACACTAATAGAAATATGTGGATAAGAAATAAAGGGAAAAAAACAATTAGTTGTATTCACAGATTAGAAAGTTTATAATAGCACCTTATCCTGGTATTGAAATGAAATCTGTACAGTTTAAAAGAATGTGAGGAATTAAATGTGGTATATCATAACATTTGTCATGTGTGAATGCTGCTTGATGTTGCATGATGCCAGGTTTTTAGCCATTGTTAAAAAGCAGCACTTATATTGATTACCACAAAATTGAGTCTTTTTAATTATGATTCATTTCTGAATTGTTCTAAAATTTTAGGTTTGTGAGTTCTGAGCTGGTGATGCAAGTTTTGAGAAAGCTTTTTCACCTACTGCTTCGGAGAAGTGTAGCATTGATAGTAATATTACATCTGAAGTAGGATATTCATTTGTCTGCAACCTGTGGGTTATGGATCCGATATCGGATCCGAACCGGCATGGTTTTTCCAGCTATGGATCCAAGCTCTCAGCTCCTCCCCTCACCCATAATGCCCTGCTCTACCCTCATGACCTCAGATCTCGTTTGCCGCGCTGGTGACTGGATTTGGGTTCTTTGCTCTCAGCTAAGTGCTCGTATTTTTACCTGTTAAAACAGAAAGTTTTAAATTTTTTGTGTATTTTTGTGTGAAAGATTAGGTTTCCCTCATTAATAGTTTTGGTTTGAGTTAATTAAGTAATTTTTTTTTCCCTCCCCTCGCTGTTTCGTAGAGTGTGTGTGTAGGCCTGTGTGTCTTTTTAAGTTACTTTAATTACTTTAGTAGCTTGTAGATTATGGCTGATCAGCCAAAATCTATCTTTTCTAAATGCTCCGAGTGTGGCCATAAGCTCTCACCGGCTGATGGCCACACTCGGTGTGTTAAGTGTCTCGGGGTTGAACACCTCACATCTGGCTGTTCCATATGTGCAGGGTTCAACCCCAGGGCACTGAGGGAGCGGAGGTCCAAGCTTGTCTTGGCGGGTCTTTTACCGCCAGACTCGGCTCCGGCCTCCGCTCCTTCGGGGACTACTGTGACAGCAGTTGATCCCCCTGTGGCACCCCCTCCTGCTCCTGGGACTCAACCTCCCGCTTCTGGAGAGGAGAGGGATGCTGCTAAAAAGGACCGGAGGGAGAAGCACCACAAGCGGCGGGCCGAGACCTCTGTTTCGGCCCCGCCAGCCAAGCGGGCTTCTCCCCCGGCTCCGTTGTCGGTTCGGTCTCCTCCTTCTCGGCTCCGGTCCCCTGTGTGTTTTTCACCGGGTCCTGAGGAGGAGGAGACCCGATCTCCGTCGAGGCTATCGAGGAGGCACTCCAGGCCTACCTCGGTAGCCTCGTCGAGATCTACCCATAGCCTTTCTGATGCTGATCTGGACCGGATGATGAGAAGGTTCATCCAGACCCAGATGCAGATGGGAGTGCTCTTGCCTCCCCCCCCTCCGGGGGGGAGCTCAACCCCTTTTAAGCCTATTGCGCCTTCTCCGACCCGCTATCCGGGTTCGGAGCAGCTGGAGCCGAGCAGCCGGGCGGGGTGGGTGGCGCCGATAGTACTTGGTACCGGATCCGACCCTGCCCTCGAGTGCGTCGGACCCGACCTCGGAGCCTGGATCCGAGCCGGATCCGGGGATCAGTGCTCCTTCGGCGCCGTCTGTGTCGGAGCGTACTGTCCCTCGGATCCGAGTGCTTGGCGCCGCCCGGTCCACTCTTCGGATCCGAGGGGGAGCCGATTGTCGGATCCTTTGGTCGAGGTCGGCTCCCCTTCGGCTTTTGATGTAGTGGAGAGGGCTCTGTTGAGGGTCTCCGGACCCCCGGCACTTGCTTCGGCTCCGTCCCGCCCTCCCTCTGCACTGGGCCAGGCTTCCACCATCCGGCCCCTGGGACAGCCCGTTTCTGTGCCCCAAGTTGCTCCTATGGAGCAAATTGCTGCTGGCGAGGACTCCTCTGACAGCCCCCCAGAGGAGGTCCCTCGCAAGCATACGTGCAAAAGGAGGCACATTGACTCCCCCGAGTCTCTCACTGAAGACACGGACTTGGAGGAAGGGGAAGGCTCCCCACGGTCACCCCGAGGATGTCTCCTTTGGAGACATCATGGAAATGCTCCGTATAAGGGGTGGTCTGCCCCCAAGTCTTCCTCGGACGAGTCCGTGTTCTTGGAGGCATTTGAAGCGGGCCCGTCTACCTCTTGGGTGTCCCCTGCCGACGCCCTGGTGGACCTTATTACCACCAGGGCGTGGAAGGAACCGGACACCGTGGAGCCAATTCCCAAAAGACCGGATAGGATCCTTAGTCCGCCATCCGACCGGACCCATTGGAGTAAGGGGCCTCCGGTAGATGCCATGTTGACGGGCGGCCACAAAGAGGGAACTGGCTCAGGAGAGTCCTCAGTCCACCCACCGAGCAAGGAGTCTCGGATGATGGACCGCTTGGGGAAGCGGATGTTCAGTTCGGCGACCTTCTCGGTAAGGCGCTGAACTATTTGGCACATGTTATTCGGATGCAGCGAGATCTTAAGGAATACGCTGCATCCCCCCCTGAGTCCATTTCGGAGGAGGACAGAGTTCTGCACTCCACCCGTATGGCCACTCTTAGGTCAGTTACAAATACTTCTATGCGGCTACTCTCCCATGCAACGGAGGGCCGCTAGAGCTGCGGGACAGGACTGGTCACTAGACGTCAGGCCTGGCTCCGTCACTGCATTTTTCTGAGCCCTTCAAGGCGTCGTTGCGCCCTTTTGATGGTTCTGCTCTGTTTGGCAAGACAGTTCGCGAGACGTTGACCCAGAGCGAAAAGGACGGGAAGACTCTGTCTGCCGTCGGGATCCGCTTCTCTGCACCCCAGAGGCCCTATTCTAGGAACCAAAGGGTCAGAAGAAGATGTGGTTCCGGAAGTCGCAGCAGTCCCAGCCTGCTCCGGACAACCAGTCCTTCCGTGGCAGAGGAGGACAGGGAGGACGCCGCCCTAGAGGCAGAGGGGCTCCCAGAAACTTCGGGTCCAGGGAACCTTTCTCTGAACGGCCCGCAGCAACCCTGAGGGTCTGCCCGACTGCTCTACTCTGGAGGCTCTCGGGGGACGGTTTTCGGGGCACGTAGCGGCATGGGAGTCCATAACATCGGACCGCTGGGTTCTCCAAATCATATCCAGGGGATATCGCATTCCTTTCCTTCACCTTCCAAAGTTGAAGTCCCTCCCAGACGTCCCACCCGGTCAACGGGAGGCCGCTTTGGCAGAAATTGGCCATCTGCTAAAGAAAAGAGCCATCCAGCCCGTTCCTCCAGACCAGATAGGATCAGGGTTCTACTCCAGATTCTTTTTAGTGCCAAAAAAGACGGGGGAACTAAGACCAATCCTAGACCTCTCTCTCTTGAATCTGGTAGTCCCCAAAGAAAAATTCCGAATGGTCACTCTGCAATCTGTTCTCCCCCTTCTGGGAGAAAATCACTGGATGTGCTCGATAGACCTCAAGGACGCGTACTACCACATCCTGATGGACAGGCGCTCCAGGAGGTTTCTCCGCTTCCGGCTGGGAGCCAGTCACTACCAGTTCCGGGTCCTTCCCTTTGGTCTCACCACAGCCCCCAGGGTGTTCACCAAAGTATTAGCAGTGGTAGCGGCCCACCTGAGGCTTCAGGGGGTGCAGGTCTTTCCCTACCTGGACGACTGGCTTCTTACCGCCTCAACAAGGCATCTACTTCTATTGGCGCGAGACTCCTTTCTCCATCTTGCTCCCTCTCTGGGCATCACAATAAATACAAAAAAGTCCAACCTGGCGCCCACACAGCTCTTAGATTTCATAGGGGCCAGGCTAGACACAAGGAGTTTACGGGCCTTCCTCACTGCGGACAGAGTTCTAAATCTGCAGCTCCAGGTGCGGGCCATTCTCCATTCAAGTTCTGTTCCAGCGGAGTTGGTCCTGAGGGCTCTAGGGTCCATGGCATCGGCTATAGCACTTCTTCCTCTTGCCAGGCTCAATATGCGCGTTCTACAGTGGACGCTCTTAGTACAGTGGTCATACCTTGCTCTCCCTATGCATCATCCCATAGCGATCAGCAGGGCTTGCAAGCGGTCCCTCTTGTGGTGGCTCCACTCCCCGGATCTCCACAAAGGCCGCCCATTTTGTGCTTCCCCCCCTCTCGCCACAGTGACCACGGACGCCTCCCGCCTCGGGTGGGGGGGGCACTATGCGGGCCGGACCGTCCAAGGCACGTGGAACAATTCAGAGACCTTACTGCATATCAATGTTCTAGAGATGAGAGCAGTGCTCTTAGCGTTGCTAGCACTTCAGGACTTTCTTCCCTTGGGAACAATTGCGATTCAATCGGACAACATGTCTGTTGTCTGGTACATCAACAAGCAAGGGGGAACAAGGTCTTACCCTCTTTGTCGAGAGGCCATGAGAGTTTGGGAATGGGCAATCTCCACCAATCGCTTTCTAATAGCAACGCACATTCCGGGTCGGTCCAACATCCTAGCGGACAAGCTCAGTCGCACCATTCTGACCCCTTACGAGTGGTCTCTCAATTGTCAAGTAGCGGAACGCATATTCGCACGGTGGGGAACCCCTTCATGCGATCTTTTTGCTTCTCCCTCAAACACCAAGTGCAACAGTTTTTTCGCTCTAATACCTCCTCCCGGAGGCACCCCAAGAGACGCTCTGGTGCATGCTTGGCCACCCGGTCTTCTGTATGCCTATCCACCCTTGCCTCTGATGCTGCAAGTTCTTCAGAAAGCCTCTCGGGTGGGTTGCAGAATGATTCTCATTGCTCCATTCTGGCCTCGACAGATCTGGTTTCCCTTCCTAAGGTCTCACTCGGTGAATCCTCCTTGGATTCTAGATCCCATCCCGGATCTGATATCCCATCCATCCTGCATTCCTCCTCCGAACCTGGACAACCTGAAGCTGACCGCTTGGCTGCTCCAGTTCCACTCTTGATAAGGACTCCCGGTATTTCTTCACCTGTAAAGGCTATTTTGGTGGCGGCTGATAAACCATCCACTAGAAAGGTTTACCGAAGCAAATGGAAACGTTTTTCTTTGTGGGCGGAGCGGCAAGGCCTGAATCCCTTCACGGTTCCTCTCCCTTTAGTGCTTGACTTTCTAACCACTCTCTTTAACGATGGTGCCAGCAGTTCCACAGTCAAAGTTCAACTGGCGGCAATTTCTCACTATCACATTGGCCATGACTCTAATCCTCTTATGTCAGCCAAATTGTGTAAAATATTTCTTAAAGGTACTTTTCTTCTCAGGCCCCCTGTAAAACAAGCCGTTCCTCCTTGGGACCTTTCTTTGGTCCTACAGGCCTTGACCGCTCCTCCTTTCGAGCCAGCGGCTACGGTGGATCTCAAATTCTTGTCCTACAAGACAGCCTTTTTGGTAGCCATTACATCAGCCAAGAGAGTTTCTGAACTTCAAGCTTTATCAGCTAAACCTCCTTACTTGGTATTTCATCCGGACCGTGTCTCCCTCAGGACCAACCCGTCCTTTCTTCCTAAAATCGCTTCTGAAGCAAACATCAATCAATCCATTAACCTCCCTGTTTTCTTCCCTAAATATGAAAACAAAGGTGAATATAAGCTACATTCACTAGATGTTCACAGGCAACTTAGATTTTATCTGAACAGGACAGCTGGTCATAGGCAATCCGACCAGCTGTTTATTTCCTTTGCAAAATTCAATTTGGGCAAGCCAATCTCTAAAGTTTCTCTGTCTCGCTGGATTTCACAGTGCATTTTATTGGCTTATCAAGCTTCAGGAAGGCCCGCACCGGAGGGTGTTCATGCCCATTCAACCCGGTCAGTATCTACCTCGGCAGCCTTCAAGGCTAGGATTCCTCTAGATGATATTTGTGCAGCAGCCACGTGGGCTTCATCTCATACGTTTATTTCCCACTATAAGTTGGATCTTGCATCTAGGGGTAGAGCATCCTTTGGCTCCAGGTGCTCGGAATATCCTTCCATGATGGCCGCCCAAGATTCAGGTAGCTGGGGACTCTGTCCCACAGGTTGCAGACAAATGAATATCCTACTTCAGATTTAGAAGTTATGTACTCACCATAACGTTCCATCTGAGTAGGTGTATTCATTTGTCTGCAACCATCCCGCCCTCCTATCCCCCTGGCCTTTCAGTTTCCTGCATATTCTTTGTTACCCTTTTTAGGGTATTGTTGCTTTGGCAAACTCGATCTGAGGTCATGAGGGTAGAGCAGGGCATTATGGGTGAGGGGAGGAGCTGAGAGCTTGGATCCATAGCTGGAAAAACCATGCCGGTTCGGATCCGATATCGGATCCATAACCCACAGGTTGCAGACAAATGAATACACCTACTCAGATGGAACGTTATGGTGAGTACATAACTTCTAATTTGCATATGACTGAAGGGAATAACGGCCATGTCTGTTATACAGTGTGCATGCTAGTAATGGACAGTACAAGCAGTTCAGTAGTTTATATGCGAAGTAGTTAAGCAGCAGAGTGACCTTGGCAGTTGTTGGCTGCCAGTTTGCTTTAAAGAGCAGCAGTAATGCTTTCCTGAGCCCCCTAAAGATGTAACTGTGTATATCCCGTTTGCTGTAACTTCTGATCTGATGTCAGTTTTCATTCTGCCTTCAACTGATGGGTTCGTATCCTATCCCTTGGATCCTCCTTGGCCATTGCTAAAGCTCGTGGCAACCTAAGACTCTTGAGCCTCCTCCTTTACCCATAATGCACCTACCTGCAAGTATCTACGGGAAAGACTTGGTTCACCTTTATTCTCGAGTAACTATTAGATAAGTGTTATTTTTCTTGCAAATCAAAAACTTTAATTCTTCCAAAATATTTCCTAATTTTTCTGGTTCTTCCCGTACCCTTTCATACAGTCAATACTTTATAGGATACTGTTTTTAGTATTGTTTTTTCTTTTATTAATATTGTACAGGCGTATGTCTTAAATACTATTGCTATTAAATTTTATTCTACACTTTGTGTAGCTCCTTTTAATTACCATTGTTGGTAATTATACTCTTTCTCTTCTTTCTTACTTAAAAAAAATATATATGTATTTCTTTATTACTTATTTTTTGGCTGTGTGTTTGGGTATGGCGGACAAAGACCCAGCGGGGTTTAAAAAAATGCGAAAAGTTTGTGCATAATATTCCTCTATTGGATGCCCACACTTTGTGTATATTGCCTGGGACTGTTGCATCTGTAGGAAGATTGCTCGATTTGCCACTATTTTAACCCCAGAGTGCTTGTTGAATGGAAGAACAAATTCATCTTAAAAGGCTTGCTCCCCTCTTCTTTTATTGAAGCTGTATCTGGAGATTCCACCAAATCTAAAGTACCAAAAACTTATTCTGTGAAAACTACAGTCATCAAACTTGGGTTATCTGCCTGCAGGTAGCCCTCAGTCGGCCCGAATACCATAGTCTTAGGATTTCTGCATTGGATGCTGTCGCCTCTTCCATGATGTGAGGTCGTCAAGGGTACAAAACATGCAGCGGATGCCATTACATCAGCTTTTCTTGCCACGTAGGAGCCCGAAGCAGAAGCAGTTCGCAAGTGCCGGTTAGCCCCAACCTGGAATTTTCGTTTTTTTTTTTTCGAGTTTCAAGCCTGAAGTCTTCTATAGCTAAGTAACCTGTTGGGGATCCTTTTTTCTTGCTCTAACCGATGTCAGAAAAAGTTAACAGCTGTCTTGCCTGTGGAAAGCAAATAACCTCACAAAGATTTTCATTCTTACTGCGTCAACTGTTTAGGCCCTGACCACGATGTCCCTCATTGCCGGTTTTGTGCCTTGTTTAACTCCCAAACTATTCTTCGTCGGGCTATCTTTGTCACTAAATTCTTTTGCTCTAGTTCTCCGGATTCCGAAATGGCTTCGATAAGCCATCCGACTACAGATCTTCCCAAAAAATTTAAGGATAAAGACAGAGACAGACCGCATAGATCCAAAACTGTAGACGACACTTCTGTTAAACTAGTCGCCAGTCCACCGGTACTCGGTGAGGTGCTTTCGCAGCCCCTGATACCCACTTCTACAGATTTGCAGGCCACTGCTGAGACCCATTCGGAGTCTGGTATGCTGCAAGATGCTTCTTTGACTTTGGAACCTGCAGATGTGTTTACCTTGGATAGGTCTTGAGCCGCTGTGCAGGCACTGGCTTCTGAGGATGTATTCCGACCTTCCGATGTTCGAATTAAACTGACAGCTTTGTTTTTGACTAAAACTACCAAGTTTCTCAGGCCTAGAGTTCACATTACACCTAGGAAACTGACGACGAAAGCGCATGCTCAAGCTCCCATGCCACAGAAACAAATGCTTAAAATGGCTGAAGACCTTATTACTCTAATTAGGGGAAGCCAGCCTTCCCCTGCTAAAAGACAAAGAATGGAATTTCCTTCTGATTCTACAGACCATGAGTCCGATGACTCTGATCCCTTTGATTACCAGGACATACCCATTCCCTCTGCCTTCCCTCCAGAAGATTTTTCTTTTGGTGAAACCTTGCATACCTTAAGAGAGCATTTCCGCTGGGAATGGCATGACTATCCCCAGTCCAAAAAAAGAGACTCAGAGAATTTTTAGACTTGCCCCAGCACAGGCATCTAGCTATACCCCCTGATGTTCTTCGTTTTCCATTGCTGCAGTCCTTACTATTGGGTATAGTCCGCGTCCCAGTCGGCCCGAATACCAGAGTATAAGGCTGACGTCGGTCATGGCGCCTTAGACTGACGTCAGTACGTCAGGGTACTAATGCGCATGACCGACGTCATATCCTCAGTCTTTTTTGCCGCATGGTCCGATGCAGAAGCAGTTTTGCGAGTGCAGGTTGGCGTTCTGAGATATTTCCGAAACCGGAGGTTCAGACCGAAACAGAGTTGGCTAAGTACCCCGTTGGGGAACATTTTGGTTTTTTCTTGCCTCAGTATTTTACCGGATGTCAGAAAAAGTGAATAACTGTATTTCTTGTGGGAAACAGATACCTCATAGGGATTACCATACTTTGTGTATACCTTGCTTAGGGCCTGAGCACGACGTTGTTGGTTGCCGCTCTTGTGCTAGGTTTAACAAACGCACTATTAAGAGGAGGTTAGACTGTGCCAGGTTAGTGTTTGGGAAACGTTGCAATTATAAAATGCCGTCGGATGCTCCGACGCCCGCTTCGTCCAAAAAGCGCAAGGACAAGTCAGTAAAGCCTAGGGTTGCTGAACCGGCAGTCCCGGACGTCGGTTCTTTAGAAGGCTCAGTGGAGCCAGAGGTTTTGCCAGGAGTTTCCATGGAGTCTCAGGCAGAAACTTTACTTCTACAGGATGTCCCTTCTCAGGAGGTAGGCCTAGCTGAGGGGGCTTCTCAGGTAACTGTGCTTCCCTCTATTTCAAAGGTAGTTAGAGCCTCTCCTACTGTTGCCAAAACTTCTCTGAGAGGTAGGCCTAGTTCAGCTTCAGTGGGGGCTTCTCCTAGCATTTCGGGTTCTGTACCTAAGAAACATATGCTTAAAATGGCAGAGGATTTGATTACCATGATTAGAGGTTCTATGCCCCCACCTGATAAGAGGCCTAGGGTGGAACCGGAGTTTGATAGTTTTGAACTATGTTCAGAGGCTTCAGAGTCTTCTGCGGAAGACTTGCAAGAGTATCCTACTTATTCTGATTCTGATGTGGATGATTCCACTCCTACAGCTTCTCCTCCTGAGGATTTCTCATTTTCAGAGACTCTGCATTCCATGAGGGAGCATTTTAAATGGGAAGGCCAGGATTACTCTGATTCCAGGAAAAGGCTTAGGGAATTCTTGTTTTTGCCCCAGCATAGGCCCTTAGCTATTCCTCCTGTGTTGAATGTGGTTGAAGATGTTTTTGCAGAGGCTTCCCTGAACCCTGACTCTTTGCCTCCTGCTCCTGTTAAGCCTGATAGGTATTATAGGGTGCCCGAAGCTCATAAGTATTTGTTTAGGAGTCCCAGGGCGGACCCAGAAACTGTTTCTCAGGGGCCTAAGGGTGTTAAAGCTTCTGTGGTTAAAAATCCTGTTCCCACTGATAAAGAGGCAAGGGCTTTGGATAGGTGGGGAAAGAAAGTGTATACTTCTTCCACTCTGGCCATGAGAGCGTTGAATTGTCAGTTTCACATGCTAAAATATCAAAATTATCTCCTTTCACAATTGAAATCTAAGGTGGATGCTTTGGCGGAAGGTATTGAGTGTAAAGAGTTGCTGGATTTGGTTCATGTGTCTGAACAAGTGGGTAAGCATTCTTTGCAATGTGGTTTTGATGCTGTACAGGCCTCCTCGAGGGTGGCTGCTACTAGTTCTGTTCTTCGCAGGCATGCCTGGTTGAAGGATCAGAATTTAGCTGAGCATGTTAAGTCAAGGATTTTGGATGCTCCTTTACAGTCTGATGTGTTGTTTGGATCACCTGTGGAAGCAGTTTTAAAGAAAATGGAGGACAAAGCTAAGTCTATGCAAACTGTTAAAGATTTTTTGCAGGTGCAGCCTCCGAAGTTTAGTAGAAATTGGCCTGCTAAGGGGTGGACATATCCTGCTTATGATTCCCAGTCTAGGGGTAGGTCTAGACGTGGTAGGGGCAGGGCTCAAGGTTATTTTAGGCCTAGATCAGGGAGTTCACCTGCTCAGACTTCTGGTGAGGGCAGGGGTCAGTCCTTTCGTAAACAGACCCAATGACCTGCCTTTTCAGCTGCCAGTGGATTCTCGTCTGGCAGCTCCTTTGGGAGGAAGACTGTCTCTTTTCAAAGAAAATTGGGATTTAATTACTCAAGACAGATGGGTGTTGGATATCATTCACCACGGTTACAGATTTTATTTCCACACTATGCCCCCTTTCAAAGGCATGCCAGACGTTCCTCCTCCACAAAGAAAAGAGGCTCACAAGCAAGTTTCTCAGTTACTCCAGATGGGGGCCATTCAGCCAGTCCCTGTATTAGAAAGGGGCCTAGGTTTTTATTCTCACCTGTTCCTAGTACCAAAGAAGGGGAACACGTGGAGACCAATTTTGGATTTATCTCTCCTCAACACTTATCTGGACATTCCCAAGTTCAAGATGTTGACGTTACAACAACTTTTACCTCTGCTGGGCAAAGATCACTGGATGGTAACTTTAGATCTCAAGGAAGCTTACCTTCATGTACCTATAAAGCTAAGTTGCAGGATGTTTCTGCGGTTTCGAACTGGAAATTCTCATTATCAGTTCTCTGCATTGCCCTTTGGCTTATCTACTGCGCCCAGAGTGTTCACAAAGGTTCTGGCTCCAGTGATAGCTTACTTCCGGCTTCAAGGAATTCAAATCTATCCTTACTTGGACGATTGCCTGATTCTGGCTCAAGAAAAGGAAGACCTACTACAACATCTGGAATATGTTATAGCAGTGCTAAGATGCCTAGGGTATTCTGTGAACGAAATAAAGTCCAGTCTAGTACCCTCTCAAGACATGTGCTTTCTGGGTGTGAGACTGAATACAGCAGCCCAGATGGCCTTCTTAACCCCGGACAAACAAAAGAGTCTGTCACTTTACTTCCATCAACTATCTCATCAGTCCGTGCTGACTGCAAGGTCAGTCCTTCAAGCATTAGGGTTCATGGCATCTTGTATTCTGGTGCTTCCCAATGCCAAACTGCATATGAGGAAGCTGCAATGGTATCTCAAAAATGTATGGACACAGCACTGCCAGGATTTGGACACTGTCATTCAAATTATACCTTGCCTTCAAAACGAATTCTTGTGGTGGGCTCAGGAATGTCACCTAAACAAGGGACTCTCTGTGACCCGGCCAGAGGCGAGTCAGATTTTAACGACAGATGCCTTGGACATTGCTTGGGGTGCTCATCTAAATGGAAAGTGGATACAAGACAAGTGGCCTGCCAGACTACAGCATCTACATATCAACATGAAGGAGATGTTAGCAGTCCAGTTTGCATTAATGGCTTTCAAGGAGTTTCTTCTCCCAGGGCAGGTGTTGATTCTAACAGACAACACAACTGTCATGTGGTACATCAACAAGCAAGGGGGAACACATTCTTATCCTCTATGCAGGCAAGCTATGATTTTATGGGAGACTGCGCTAAGCTTGCAACTAACTCTTCAGGCAAGGTTTCTGCCAGGAGCACAGAACTCCTTAGCAGATGTGTTAAGCAGACAAATCATGGATCCCCACGAGTGGAAACTGGATCTTCATGTATTTCAGACATTGACAGTGTCATGGGGAACTCCAGACATAGATCTGTTCGCTTCTCCGCTAAACCACCAGCTGCCAAAGTATTGCACAAAGGGGTTTCATCACACAGCTTGGAAAGTGGATGCTCTGTCTTTCAGTTGGAAGAACCTTCATGTGTATGCCTTTCCACCTCTGCCTCTTCTTCCAAAGGTTCTATTGAAGGTCAGACAGGACAGGCCAAGGATGATTTTGATAGCTCCAGATTGGCCTCGGCAACACTGGTACCCACTACTGCGGAGTCTGGTAAAACAGCCTCCATGGCCTTTACCTCTGATTCCTCATCTGTTATCTCAGAAGGACGGTCATCTGCTCCATGTCAAGCTTCATTCTCTTCATCTAACAGCCTGGCATATTCTCTGTTGAAACACAGCAGGTCTCAACTTCCTCAACAGGTTTTAAATGTGATTATGGAAGCTAGAAGACCTAGTACACGGAAGGTGTACGCAGAAAAATGGAAAAGATTTTTATTTTGGAGTACAGCAAAGAATTTGGAGATTTCTGAGCCTAATTTGAGTGTGGCTCTTCAATATCTTACTGAGTTATTGGACAGAGGTTTGTCCTTTTCTTCCGTTAAGATTCATGCTGCAGCAATTTCAGCTCACTATGATTGTGACCCACCATTGTTTTCGCATCCTTTGTTCAAGCAGTTTCTTAGAGGGGCAAAGAATATAAGGCCCCCACGTAGAGCTCCTACTCCTGCTTGGGATCTCAATTTTGTGTTGGAAAAACTTACTCTACAACCTTTTGAGCCTGCGGCTACTGCTGAATTGAAATACTTGTCATGGAAGACTGCTTTTCTGTTGGCTATTACTTCTGCAAGAAGGGTGTCTGAGTTGCAGGCCCTTATGGCAGTAGAGCCCTTTTTGATTTTCCATAAGGATAGGGTATCATTACGTACTAATCCTTCCTTTATGCCTAAGGTGGTTTCTAGTGTGGCTTTAAACCAAACTATTCATTTGCCTACTTTTTATGCAGACCCCCAAAATAAAGGGGAAAAGATTTTGCACACTTTAGATGTTCACAGACAATTGCGTTATTTAAGCAGGACTAAAGATTTTAGGCAGTCTCAGCAGTTGTTTGTTTCTTTTGCTTTGAGTTCACAGGGCAAGCCTGTGTCAAAACAAACTATTTCTAGGTGGATTGGTTTTTGCATTGCATTTTGTTATTCCCATCATGGAAAAGAAATTCCAGCTGGGATTAGGCCTCATTCCACTAGGGCTACTGCCACTTCAACAGCATTTCTAAGGGGGGTGGCAACTAAGGATATTTTGGAAGCTGCTACTTGGAGTTCAGTGCATACTTTCTCTAAGCATTATCACCTTCCTATTTACTCTAAGTCTAGGGCTGGTTTTGCCACAGCTGTCTTGCAAGGCATGTTGTCAGCTCCTACTTCTTTATGATGTGCCAGCCTCCCTTACCTCTGCTTTGGGATTCTACCCAATAGTAAGGACTGCAGCAATGGAAAACGAAGAACATAGTACAGTTTTGTACCTACCATAAATGTAGATGTTCGAGGATTCCATTGCTGCAGTCCAATTTACCCTCCCTCCTTCCCCTCTGTGTTTAGGGGTGGTTGTGTAGGTGAGTTTACATGCTTATATTTTTGTATATTTTCTTGTATATATTGTGCATGTTTTTGGTGCAGGTATTTTGGGCCTTGTCTTTTTAGGGTCTTCTGACATCTGGGGCAAGAAAAGACTGAGGATATGACGTCGGTCATGCGCATTAGTACCCTGACGTACTGACGTCAGTCTAAGGCGCCATGACCGACGTCAGCCTTATACTCTGGTATTCGGGCCGACTGGGACGCGGACTATACCCAATAGTAAGGACTGCAGCAATGGAATCCTCGAACATCTACATTTATGGTAGGTACAAAACTGTACTTTTTGGATTTTGTGGATGATGTCTTTATGGAATCCAGTCTTACCCCTGACACCTTACCACCAACTCCTAGAAAACCTGACAGGTACTACAGAGTACCTGACTCTCACAAATTTCTTTTTAAGAATCCTACTGCGGTTCCAGAGACCATTTCCCAGGGACCTAAAGGCATTAAGGTTACTACAGCCAAAAACCCTATCCCTTCGGACAGAGATTCTGGAGCTTTAGACAGGTGGGGCAAGAAGGTATATACCTCTGCAACTCTTGCCACCAGGGCTTTGAGTTGCCAGTTTCACATGTTGAAGTACCAGCAACATATTATGCAACTTATTAAACAAAAAATGTTGTTAGTTCCAAATTGTGCAGAAAATAAAGATTTGCAAGAGTTAGTGCATTCTGCAAATCAAATCAGTAAACATACCTTGCAGTGTGGGTTTGATGCCTTAGAAGCATCTTGCAGGGCTGCTGTCACTGGGTCTGCACTGAAAAGGCACGCTTGGCTGAAGGAACAAGTCTTGCCAGACCATGTCAAAGCAAAATTACTAGATGCCCCATTAAATCAAGATTGTTTGTTTGGCACAAAAGCAGAAGAAGTTCTTAAAAAGATGGAGGAAAAAGCTAAATCTTTGCAAACTGTTAAAGATTTCTTACAGGCGCAGCCACCTAGATTCAGTAGGCATTGCCCTTCTAAAAATTGGTCCTTTCCAGCCCTTCCCAGGCCTTCTCAGCCCAAACCTAGGGGAACAGACCACCAAGACTGCAGTCTCAGGGTATGCAGAGATCTAAACAGTGGAGTGCTCCCTCCTCGAAAACATTGAGTTGGTAATCCAACCCCTTATGGAAAAAGTTCACAATGACTTTTCAATCATCCTTCCCAGCCATGCCCAAGTACTTGCACTCCTAGGAGGAAAACTCACTCTTCATGCAAAAAACTGGATGTCCATTACTCAGGACCGATGAGTGCTAAACATTTTTTCCCAGGGATACAGATTCTACTTCCACTCACTGCCAACCCCAAGCAGGTTGCCAGACTTTCCTCCAAACCAGTGGGCAGAAGCTCAAACACAAGTACTTTCCCTTCTCAATATCAGAGCTATTCAACCTGTTCCAGTAGAACAAAGGGGACAGGGTTTTTACTCCAGTCTGTTCCTGGTGCCCAGAAAAGAGGGCTCTTGACACCCTATCCTGGACCTTTCTATTCTTAACACTTTTCTGGTGGTCCCAAAATTCAAAATGCTTTCACTGCAACAGCTCCTTCTTATGTTAGCTAAGGATGCCTGGTTAGTCGCCCTAGACTTAAAAGTTGATCATCTGTACATACCCATAATGGAGTCTTGCAGGAAATATCTACGTTTCAAGGCAGGCTCTATGCACCGTCAGTTCTCTGCACTTCCCTTTGGCTTATCTACTGCGCCCAGGGTATTCACAAAGTGCCTGGCTCCAGCCATTGCATTCTGCAGGCAGAGAAATATTCAAATTTACCCATATTTGGACGATTGTCTGATTCAGGCATACAGTCAGGAATTGCTACTTCAGCACCTAGCATTTGTAAAGAAACTCCTAACTTCTCTGGGGTACACCATCAACGAAAAGAAATCACAACTGGTGCCCAGTCAAAAGATTGTATTCCTGGGAGCAAGCTTGAACACAACTTCCCAGATGGCATTCCTCACTCCAGAAAAACAGGTCTATAAGACAAACGCATCTATATCATATTATCGTACAATGTAAATAGTGAACGCTGTTTCATCATACCGATAATATCGAAACAACAAAATATCGAACAAACGGAACAGCAAATTTTTTTTCCCAGGGAAAAAATTTGTTGCTCCATAAAATAAATAAATAAATAAATAAATTTAAACACAAATTTAAGTGGGGGGGGGGCTTCGCCCTCCACACCCCCCATGTGGGGGACTGTGCTCCCCCCACCCCCTCTTCTTAAAAATACCAACTCCGAGATTGCACCATAGTGTAGGAAATGGCAAAGTTCTGAAGACGGCCCACCAAATTTTTCCCTGGGAAAAAATTTGATGTTCCGTGACTTATTTTGCCATTTCGACAGTATCGGATTGACTGGCATTCGCTATTTAGTCCATTTGATAGCGTCATATAGACTCAGACAAACTACTTCAAGCTAATGGCCACCAAAACTCAGCTATCTGCAAGGAAAGTACTGCAGGGCCTAGGGTTCATGGCCTCATCCATTCTGTTAATTCCATATGCAAGGCTGCATATGAGGAAATTTCAATGGTACTTAAAAAGTCTCTGGTGTCAACATTCTCAGGACCTGGAAACAGTGATTCCTATCATACCTTGTCTAAGGGCAGAGTTCCTTTGGTGGGCAGAGGCATGCAACCACAACAAGGGACTTCCTTTCACTCAACCCCCCGCCGCCCAAACCGTGACAACAGACTCATCAGACTATGCATGGGGGGCTCACATGGCAGGCAAATGCATTCAGGGCAAATGGAGACAAATACCCCTGCATATCAATCAAAAAGAGATGTTAGCTGTACAGAATGCTCTAACAGCTTTCAAGTACCTTATCCTTCCAGGACAGCTCCTGATAAAGACAAACAACACCACAGTCATGTGGTACATAAAAAAGCAGGGGGGAACTCATTCCTACACACTCTGCAGGTTAGCCATGGCCTTGAGCAACCAAGTGCACCTGCAAGCTCAGTTCCTGCCAGGCAAACAAAATTCACTGGCAGACTACTTGAGCAGAAATCAAGTTGGACCCATACGATTGGAAACTGGAAGCCTAGCAGAGCTGCTCCACAAAGGCCTATACTTTTCATCCATTAAGATTCATGCCTGTGCCATCTCAGCTCATTATAACACTATGCCTCCTCTCTTTTCTCACCCCCCTCATCAAACAGTTCCTGAGAGGCACTAACAATTTAAAGCCCCCTAGGAGAGCTCCCTCCCCAGCCTGGGACCTTAACTTTGTACTGGAGAAGCTCATGCTTCCCCCTTTTGAACCTGCTGCTTCAGCAGAGATAAAATTCCTCTCTTGGAAAACAGCCTTGCTTCTAGCCATTACTTCAGTAAGAAGAGTGTCTGAGTTATAGGCACTAATGGCTGTGGAACCCTTCATTATTTTCCATGCTGACATGGTTTCCCTCATGACTAATCCATCATATATGCCTAAGGGGGTATCCAGTGTGTCTTTAAACCAATCCATTCATTTGCCAACCTTTTTCCATAATCCTCAGAATAAAGGGGAAAGGATCCTGTACTCCTTGGACGTGCACAGACAGCTTAGGTTCTACCTTGACAGGACAAAACCTTTCAGAAAATCTGACCAGCTGTTAGTCAGCTTTGTTACAGGGGCAGAGGGCAAGGCCATTTCAAAGCAAACCATTTCCAAATGGATAGCACACTGCATCCGTTTTTGCTACAAACACCATAGAAAACCTACCCCACAGGGGATCAGAACTCATTCCACTAGGGCTAACCGCAGCCTCTACAGCATTTCTCAGGGGAGTCCCTACCAGGGACATCTTGGAAGCTGCAAGCTGGAGTTCTGTACACACCTTCGCCAAGCATTACCATTTACCTATTTTTTCTAAATTCAGAGTTGGATTTCCTACTGCAGTCTTACAAGGCCTGCTAGCCAGCCCTAACACTTCTTGACTGCTTCCACCCTTCCTCAGCTTTGGGAATCAACCCAAATGTGATGACTGCAACAGTGAAACACGAAGAACATAGTACAGTTGTGTACACTTATCCTAAATGTAGATGTTCGAGTATATTCACTGTTGCAGTTTTGGATGTTCTTCGTGTTTCACTGTTGCAGTCATCACATTTGGGTTATCTGCTTGCAGTAGCCCTCAGTCGGCCCGATTTATCAAAGTTTTGGGTCCTGCGTCAGTTGCTGTCTCATTTTCCATGATGTCAGGTAGTCAGGGGTATAAAGCGTGCAGCAGACGCCATTACATCAGTCTTTCTTGCTGTGCGGTGCCCGAAGCAGAATCAGTTCACAAGTGCCAGTCGGCCGACTCCTGAAATTTTCATTTTTGAGTTTCAGAACCGAAGTCTTCAACTAAAGCTAAGCACCCCGTTGGGGAAATTTTTTCTTGCTCTAAACCGATGTCCGTAAAAGTCAATAATTGTATTTCTTGTGGAAAGCAAATACTTCATAAAGATTTTCATTCGTACTGTATTCCTTGCCTAGGCCCTGACCACGACGTACCTCGCTGTTGGTTTTGTGCCTTATTTAAACCACATACTATTCGTTGTTGGTACATTTTTGCTTCTAAATATTTTGGTACACGGTTTAATTATCCAGATATATCTTCAGTAAGCCATCCGACTACCAACATTCTGAAAAAACGCAAAGATAAAGACAGCGACAGGCCGCCTAGGTCCAGAGCTGCCGACGACGCTTCCCCTAAGCTAGTCGCCAGTTCACTGGTACTCAGTGAGGCGCCTTCGCAGCCCCCGATACCCGCTACTTCAGATTCGCAGGCCTCTACTGAGACCCATTCGGAGTCCGGTATGCTGTGAGATGCTTCATCTGTGGAACCTGCGGATGTCTCTACCTTGGATGGGTCTGGAGACGCTGTGCCGGCACTGGCTTCTGAGGGTGTATTCAGGCCTACTGACTTGCATATTAAACCAACGCCATCTTCTTCTTCTAGGCCTAAAACTCGAACCATGCTTAGGAAACTGATGCCTAAACCGCATGGTCAGGCCTCTATCCCTAAAAAACAAATGATAAGAATGGCTGAAGACCTTATTACTTTAATCAGGGGAAGCCAAACCTTCCCTCTCTGAGACCTAGGACTGAATTTGCTTATGATACTTCTGACCAGGATTCTGAAATTTCTGTCTCCTCTGATGACCAGGATTTACCCTTATCTACCTATAAGGATTCTGATGCAGAGGACTGTATTCCCTCTGCTGCTCCCCCAGAGGATCTTTCTTTTGGTAAAACCTTGCATACTCTTAGGGAGCATTTTCACTTGGAAAGCCAGGATTACTGTGATTCTAAAAAGCGGCTTAGAGATTTCTTACTCCTTCCCCAACACAGGCCTTTAGCCATCCCTCCTGTGCTGGACATTGTTGACGATGCCTTTTCGGAATCTAGCTTGGCCCCTGACTCTCTACCTCCTGTTCCCAGAAAACCTGATAGACATTACAGGATTCCTGATTCTCACAAGTTCCTTTTTAAAAATCCTACAGCAGATCCTGAGACCATTTCACAGGGACCCAAGGGCATTAATGCTACTACTGCCAAAAATCCTACCCCCTCTGATAGAGATTTAGAGATTAGGCCCTGGATAGATGGGGTAAGAAGGTATACACCTCTGCAACCTTGGCCATCAGGACCTTAAATTGCCATTTTCATATGTTAAAGTATCAGCAGTTTATTATTGGATTGCTTAAACAAAAATGATGTTGATTCTGGATTGTGCTGAAAATAAGGATTTACAGGATTTAATGCAGTCTGCTGAACAGGTTGGAAAACATACTTTGCAATGTGGTTTTGATTCACTAGAGGCATCTTGCAGGGCTGCTGCCACCTGGTCTGTACTTAGAAGGCATGCTTGGCTTAAGGAGCAGTCTTTGCCAGATCATGTTAAAACTAAATTGCTGGATGCTCCCTTAAATCAGGACCGCCTGTTTGGCGACAAAGCAGAAGAAGTTCTTAAAAAGATGGAGGAAAAAGCTAAATCTATGCAAACTTGTTAAAGATTTCGTACAAGTGCAGCCTTCTAGATTTAGTAGGCATTGGCCCTCAAAAAAATGGTCCTTTCCTGCCTCTTCCAGGCCTTCTCAGTTTAAACCCAGAACCAGCAGAACACCCAGGCTTCAGTCCCAGGGTATGCACAGGACTAAGCAGTGGGGGGCTCCCACTTCCAAATCAGGGAGTAGTAAGTCTCCCCCCTATGGTAAGCTGACTCAATGACTTAATTTTAAAACTTCCAAGCACTTTTCAACTGACTGCTCCTTTTGGGGGAAAGATTGCTCTGCAAGCAAAAAACTGGGAACTCATTACCCAGGACAAATGCGTTTTAAACATAGTTTCCCAAGGATACAGATTTCACTTCCACACGTTACCAACCCCAAATGGTTGACCAGATCTACCCCCAAATAAGTGGGCAGAGGCTCAAAAGCAAGTACTCTCTCTCTTAAGATTAAAGGCTATTCGGACTGTACCAAAAGAGGAAAAGGGACAAGGTTTCTACTCAAGACTTTTCCTGTTACCCAGAAAAGACAACTCATGGCGTCCTGTCCTGGACCTGTCTATCCTAAACACCTTTTTGGTGATTCCAAAATTCAAGAGGCTAACTTTTCACCAGTTGCTTCCCATGATAGGCAAAGATGCCTGGTTGGCAACACTGGATTTTAAGGAAGCCTACCTGCACATCCCAATCAGGGAATCTTGCAGAAAATACCTACGCTTCAAAGCAGGCTGCATGCACTATCAGTTCTCTGCACTGCTCTCTGGCTTATCTACTACGCCCAGGATATTCACAAAGTGCCTAGCTCCAGTCATTGCATTTTGCAGGCAAATAAATATTCAAATATACCCATACCTGGACGATTGTCTAATTCAGGCAGAAAGTTGCCTAATTCAGACAGAAAGCCAGGACATAGTTCTGAATCATCTGGCATTTGTACAAAAGGTGTTAACTTGTCTGGGGTACACCATAAATGAAAAGAAATCACATCTGGTACCCTGTCAACAAATTATATTCTTGGGAGCAAGCTTGAACACAACTTCCCAGATGGCTTTCCTCATGGCAGAGAAACAAATTCATTTGACAACTTACTTCAAACTAATGGCCACAAAAACCCTGCTATCTGCAAGGCAAATACTGCAAGCCTTGGGGTTCATGGCCTCGTGCATTCTACTAATTCCATATGCAAGACTGCATATGAAGAAACTACAATGGTATCTAAAAAAACTATGGTGTCAACATTCTCAGGATCTAGAAGCAATGATTTCTATCATACCTTACCTACAGTTAGAATTCCTTTGGTGGGCAGAGGCCTGCCACCAAAACAAGGGACTACCATTCACTCTACTCCCTGCCGCCCAAACCCTAACAACAGATGCATCAGACTATGCATGGGGGGCTCACCTGGCAGGGAAGTGCATTCAGGGCAAATGGAACCCAAGTCAAATGCACCTGCATATCATTCAAAAAAATGTTAGCTGTACAGAATGCTCTGACTGCCTTCAAGGACCACATTCTTCCAGGACAGTTAATGGTAAAGACTAACAACACCACTGTTATGTGGTACATAAACAAGCAGATGGGGTACCCATTCTTACCACCTCTGCAGACTAGCCATGGCTCTGTGGAACACAGCCTTGAGCTACCAAGTTCAGCTACAGGCTCAATTCCTGCCAGGAAAAGTAAATATACTGGCAGATGAACTAAGCAGAAATCTCATGGACCCACACAAGTGGAAACTGGAACCAAAGATTTTCAACATGTTGATCAACAAATGGGGGATCCCAGATATAGACCTGTTTGCCTCTCCCCAGAACTACCAATTGGACAAATTCTGCACAAGGACTCCCCACAAACAAGCTTGGAAAAGTGGATGCTCAGTTTATGCCTTTCCTCCTCTGCCTCTCCTCTCCATAGTACTACTAAAGCTCAAACAGGACAAACCAAGGATGATACTGATTGCACCAGACTGGCCACACCAACACTGGTACCCCCTCTTGCGCAGTGTGTTACTACTAGCCCCATGGCACCTCCCTCAGACCCCTACCCTGCTGTCACAGCAGGAGAGCCAGATTCTGCACCTCCAGCTTCAAACCCTGAACCTGGCAGCCTGGCTAATTACCTAATCTCTCCGTTACCATCCCTCAGTAAACAAGTGTTGGATGTCATTTTGGAGGCAAGGAAGCCTAGTACTAGAAAATCTTATGCTGAAAAATGGAAAAGATTCTGTGCCTGGAACCAAACTCAAGGGATGGCCACAGCAGTGCCCAATTTACCTCAGATCCCTCAATACTTAACTGAGATGCTTCACAAGGGCGTTTCCTTTTCCTCCATCAAAATTCACACCTCAGCCATTTCAGCACATTACAACACAGAACCACTCCTCTTTTCTCACCCACTGCTCAAGCAGTTCCTCAGAGGGGCCAAAAACTTAAGACCACCCAGGAGAACCACACCTCCAGCCTGGAACCTTAATTTTGTGTTGGAAAAACTCACTCTTCTTCCTTTTGAGCCAGCTGCAACTGCATAGTTAAAATTCCTTTCTTGGAGAACAGCTTTCCTTTTAGCAATCATTTCAACAAGAAGGGTATCTGAATTACAGGCCCTTATGGCAGTGGAGCCTTTCATCATCTTTCATGCGGACAGGGTGTCCCTCAGGACCAATCCGTCTTTCATGCCCAAGGTGGTATCCAGTGTGGCTCTTAATCAGTCCATTCATTTGCCAGCCTTCTTTTCTAATCCACAGAACAAAGGGGAACGGATACTGCACTCCTTGGATGTGCACAGACAACTTAGATTTTACTTGGACAGGACTAAACCTCAAAGGAAATCCAGAACAACTGCTGGTGGCATTTGCTGCAGGGGCAGAGGGGAAGGCTATTTCAAAGCAAACCATTTCGAAATGGGTAGGCCATTGCATTCTTTTGTGCTGTAAGCACCATGGAAAACCTGTCCCACAGGGGATTAGACCCCATTCAACCAGGGCTGCATCTACCTCTACAGCCTTTCACAGAGGTGTCCCTACCAGAGACATCCTAGAAGCTGCTACCTGGAGTTCTGTACATACTTTCACCAAGCATCATCATTTGCCAATTTTCTCTAAATCCAGAGCTGACTTTGCCACTGCAGTCTTGCAGGGCTATATAGCTGGGGCTAATGCTATGTAAATTCCTCCTCCCATCCTTAGCTTTGGGAATCTGCCCAAATGTGATGACTGCAACAGTGAAACATGAAGAACATAGTACAGTTGTGTACACTTACCATAAATGTAGATGTTCGAGTGTATTCACTGTTGCAGTCCTGGTTACCCTCCCTCCAGCCCCCTGACTTCTTTTGGCTATACTTCTATTCTCGTCTACTATACATAAAAGTTTTTTGGTGTACTTGCTTTTTTGTTGGCGGTATAACCTTGTATATTTATATTTAATTGCTTCCCATTAAGGGGGGCACCTAACATCTGGGGCAAGAAAAACTGATGTAATGGCGTCGGCTGCATACTTTATACCCCTGACTTCCTGACGTCACGGAAGATGAGACAGCAACCGACGCAGGACCCAAGACTTTGATAATCAGGCTGGCTGAGGGCTACTGCAAGCAGATAACCCAAATGTGATGACTGCAGCAGTGAATACACTCTACCATCTACATTTATGGTAAGTGTACACAACTGTA
Organism: Protopterus annectens; assembly: GCF_019279795.1. Lineage (NCBI taxonomy): Eukaryota > Metazoa > Chordata > Ceratodontiformes > Protopteridae > Protopterus > Protopterus annectens. Next base: position 34,612,389 of record NC_056729.1, read on the forward strand.
CTTTTCCCTCTGTCCAGCCCCCCCTGGTCCTTTCTATACATTCTACCTATCTGTTTTTGGCCGTATCTTATGGCAGGGGTATTTACTTTTTACTGGAGGTGTTCCACACCATGTAATAGCTTCCTTTTTAAGGGGTCCTGACATTTGGGACAAGAAAAACTGATGTAATAGCGTTGGCTGCATGTTTTATACCCCTGACAACCTGACGTCGTGGAAGAGTCGACAGCATCCGACGCAGAAAACCCAAGACTCTGGTTATCTGCCTGCAGGTAGCCCTCAGTCGGCCCGAATACCAAAGTGTGATGACTGCAACAGTGAATACACTCTAACATCTACATTTATGGTAAGTATACACAACTGTACTTTTTGGAGTGTTCTAAGAAAAAAAGCCAAAATGGATCCAACCTCAATGAGAAAGAAAAATGAAAAGGTGGCAGATCCGATTTCCACTGATCCTACGAAAAAAGATTTGGATCGTACTACTTATTCAGTTGTTTCTCTGCCCAGAACAAGGTGCTCTCCATGTGTAGATCCAGTCCCCTCAGGAGCATCTCACCTTTTTTGGAGAGACCCAGGTCCCCATACTTGGTTTTAACTCAATCTTCCAGGAGTTTAACAGAAGATGATGTGGAAAGAATGGTGCAGAAGAGCCTACCGACTCATACCCCTTCAGGTCAGAAGTTCCGTTCTTTGTCCACACCCCTGCTACACGTTCCTCTGATTCCTTCTACTGTCTCAAGAGTCCTTGGAGCTGGGCCTTCTGACTCTGTCTGGCTCTGATCTGAAGATATCAGTATCTTCGGATGCGAAGTTTACTCCAAGTGCTCCAGTCCAGTTGGATCCAGAGAGCAGAGCCAAAGCTTCCCTCTCCAGTCCGAGGTGTTCCAGTTAACTCCAAAGTTGTTGGAGCCGTCTCTGCATCTCTTAGCATTGGCATGGGTTAGTTTGACTCTGGCTTCGGGAACATTGCCTTTGGAGTGGGAGGGGACAGCAGTCCAAAAGCTTGTCTTTTCGGATCCGAGGTCTTCTCTGTCTCTGGTGAGGTCTGCCTTTGAGGCTGTGGAGAGAGTTTTGTCTGCCTTAGCAGGACAGATGGATCCAACCCCCCCTTGATGTTTCTGCACATAGAACCTCGTCACTCTTTTCCACAGAGACAGCCAGTACGAGAGCATCAGGCTTCCCAACAGGATATCTTGATTTTTTCTGACACCTCCCCGAGCATCCCACTGAGGAGGTCCCTAAGAAGAAAACTTGTAAGAGGAAGCACTTAGACTCCCCAGAGGAGTCTGTCACAGAAAATGCAGACTTCGATGAAGGTGAATAATCTCCACGGTCACCTCCTGAAGATGTTTCATTTGAAGACCTCCTTGAAATCTTAAAGCAGAAAAGTGGCTGGATGCCCAGCAAGCCTTCATCCTAAGAGTCTTTATTCCTGGAGGCTTTCGGTACTGGCCCGTCTACCTCCTGGGTGACTCCCGCTCACCGACGAGTGCATTGATTTGGTCTTGCAGTGAGCATGGAAGAAACCTGACACAGTTGAACCCATACCTTGGAGACCAAACAAGGTTATGGCACCACCTGTGGACAGGCATTTTGGGGGAAATGGGGTGCCCGTTGATACCATGGTTGTGGTGGAGGCCACCAAAAAGGAACTTGCTGAGTAGAATTCCACTGTTCATCCCCCCAGTAGGGAGTCTAGGGTGATGGACAGGTTTGAGAAGCGTGTCTATGCTTCAGTGACCTTTGCCTTATGATCAATGAATTGTTTAGCACATTTTACAAGGCTACAGAGGGATTTGATTAAAGAGCTCTCAGATACCCTCTCAGGATCCATTTCTGAAGAGGTCCAGTCATCCATTACTTTTCAGTTAGCTGCCCTAGTATCTATTTCCAATTATTCCATGAGGCTCATTTTGCATGTAGCCGAAGGAACCTCAAGGGCAATGGGATGTCCTTCATGGATGCATCTGCAGTCATAACAGCTGGGTTGTCCTGTCGTCAGGCAGCCCTTCAGTCGGCCGGATTCCAAAGTCCGGGTCCGGCTTCGGCTGATGTCGCACTTCACCCGACGTCATCTCTGTTGGCCTCCGGGTATAAAAGCATCAGCCGACGCCATTTTCCTCAGTCTTTCTTGCCGCGTGGCCAAGCAGAAGCTGTTCGCAAGTGCCGGTCGGTCGGATCCAGAGATTATTTCTACCGAATACTACTTTGAAGACTTCTAAAGCTAAGTACCCCGTTGGGGACTCTTTCTTGCCTCAGCCGATGTCAGAAAAAGTTAATAATTGTTTAACCTGTGGGAAACAAATACCTCATAAAGATTTCCACTCTTACTGTCTGCCTTGTTTAGGCCCAGCCCACGACGTAGCAGCCTGTTCGGCCTGTGCTTCCTTCAACCGATGAACGCTTAGACGTCGGTCGGAGTTTGCAGAACAGTTTTTCGGTTCTGATTTTGCGTACATTATGTCGTCGGATCCTCCGACTACACTTTCTGCCAAAAACGCAAGAAAAGACCGACACTCGCGGTCCGCGGTTTCGCCGAAACCATGCTTAAACAAATCATGAGTGTCTCGGTTTCGGCCGAAACCGAGAAAACTGATCAAAGTACAGCTGAACCTATCTCTACAGCTGAGGCCCCTGCTACAACTCTTGAACCAACCTCAGAAGTTTTATCCACTACGGCGGCTGCCAATGACTTATCAGACACCATTCCCTTGGATGTCTCTACCCCAGCACGTGGTGCTGCTAGGCCTCCAGCAGCCATGTCCATTAAGGCCTTCGCCAGGGCTAAAGCAGCCAAGACTTCTAAAACAGTGCCTGTTAAACCCCCCTCTACCAGGCCCTCTTCTAGTTCTCAAATGCTTACTTTGGCAGAAGATTTAATTTCATTAATTAGAGGATCTCAATCTCACCCAGACAGGGCCTCTCAGCCCCAGAGAAGAGACCTAGGGCAGAGCCCCTGAGCCAGTGTCCTCTGATGATTCAGACATAACTGTCCAGCCAGAGGCCCCTTTCTCCAATTTTGAAGATTCTGATGCTGAAGAATCTATTCCAGCTGCTTCTCCAGAAGAATTCTCCTTTGGGGAAACCTTACATGCCATGCGAGAGCATTTCCAATGGCAGCAACAAGATTTTTCAGATTCCAGAAAAAGACTTAGAACCTTTCTACGCCTTCCACAGCACAGGCCCTTAGCTATACCTCCTGTTCTCTCTGTGGTAGATGATGCTTTCAATGATGTCTGCTCTGCTCCAGATTCATTGCCCCCAGCCCCTGCCAAACCAGACAGATTTTACAGGGTGCCAGATACTCATCACCACCTTTACAAGGCCCCTCTTGCAGACCCCGAATCTATATCCCAGGGTCCCAAGGCAGTAGCCGCGACCATAGCTAAAAACCCTATTCCTTCTGAAAGGGAAGCAAGGTCATTAGACAGATGGGGTAAAAGGTTTACACTTCAGCTACTCTCTCAGCTAGAGCTTTAAACTGTCAATTTCACATGATACAATACCAAGAGTTTATGCTTGATCAGTTAACTAAAAAGCTAACCACTGATGAACCTCTTGACAAGAAATATGTATTAGAAATGGTAAATAACATACAACAGGTTAGTAACCATTCCTTAAAATGTGGCTATGATGCACTGGAGGCTTCATTTAGATCAGCCATGACTGGCACAGTGATAAGAAGACATGCATGGCTAAAGGAGCAACCTCTACCGGATCATGTTAAAGCTAAGTTGCTAGATGCTCCTATGGATAAGACAAGTTTGTTTGGTACACCTGCACAGCAGGTTATAAAGAAAATGGAAGAAAAAGCAAAATTAGTTCAAACGGTTAAAGATTTCCTGCAGGTTCAACCCCCAAGGTTTAGCAGGAACTGGCCTGCCAAAAATTGGTCCTTTCCTGACTCCACAAGATTTCAAAGGGGCAGGAATAGACGTTCCAGAGGCAGAAACCAATCTAGAGGTGGTGCCTACAGAGGACGACAGTGGCAAGGTAACAACAGAGGCTCAGACACAACCACTGCCACTACAACAGCACAGCCACAGTGACTTAATCCTAAATCCGCCTACCAGGGAACAAATAACAGCTCCTCTAGGCGGAAAGTTAACCTTATTTTCAAAGAACTGGCACCACATAACAAAAGACAAGTGGATTTTACAAACCATAGATCAAGGTTACCGATTCCACTTCCACACTTTACCAGTCAAAAGAGGAATGCCAAATCTACCTCCAAATCAAAAAGCAGAAGTTCTACAACAGATAATGGAGTTAGCAAACATGAGAGCTGTGGAAAAAGTACCAACAGCAGAGCAAGGAAAGGGGTTCTACTCCAGACTATTCCTAGTTCCAAGAAAGGAAAAAAGTTGGAGACCAATTCTCGACCTGTCCACCTTAAATACATACATCATTGTACCAAAATTCAAAATGCTGACCCTACAGCAACTTCTTCCCATGCTGGGCAAGGAGTGTTGGCTGGTAACTCTAGATCTCAAGGAGGCATACCTGCACGTCCCTATTCGACCAATCTGCAGAAGATACCTCAGATTTCTTGCAGGATCAGAGCACTATCAATTCTCAGCATTGCCTTTTGGCTTATCTACTGCGCCCAGAGTATTCACAAAATGCCTGGCATCAGTAATCGCCCATTGCAGACTACAGGGAATTCAAATTTACCCATACCTGGACGACTGCCTGCTACAAGGGGACAACAAAAGCAAGTTGACAACAGATTTACAAAGGGTCATTTACTTGCTACAAGCACTGGGATACACAGTCAATTTACAAAAGTCAAGGCTGATACCATCCCAAACAAGGACATTCTTGGGAGCGGAATTGGACACAGTAAGACAAATGGCATTCCTAACTACAGAAAAACAAAAAGAACTCCCTCTTTACTTCTTGGCACTAACAAAACTGAACAAGTTAACAGCAAGAAAGGTACTGCAGGCCTTGGGCTTTATGGCATCATGCATAATTTTGGTCCCATTTGCCAGACTTCATATGAGGAAACTACAGTGGTACCTAAGGAATTTATGGTCCCAGCACAGGCACAGCCTAGAAACAGAAATCCCACTAATTCCATGCATAAAACAGGAGTTCCTATGGTGGGCTCAGGCATGCCAGTCAAACCCAGGCCTTCCCTTTCGCAGAGGTCAAGCAAGCCAGAACATCACAACAGACGCTTCAGACCTAGGATGGGGGGCCCACATGATGGACAAACGCGTGCAAGGATTGTGGACTCAGGATCAACTTCACCTGCACATCAACCTAAAAGAGATGCTGGCAGTAAAACTGGCAATCCAAAAGTTCAGACCATTTCTCAAAGAGGGCCAGTTGATGATAAGGACAGACAACACCACAGTCATGTGGTACATCAACAAACAGGGAGGCACTCATTCATACCCCCTATGCAGACTGACTTTGGAACTGTGGACCCTGGCACTCAGCTACAACATCCAGCTACAGGCAATATTTGTACCCGGAAAAGAAAATACTCTAGCAGACATACTAAGCAGAACCACATCAGATGCCCACGAATGGCACCTGCACCCGGACATCTTCAAGACCATCACAAAGAAATGGGGAATGACTCAGATAGATCTATTCGCATCACCCCACAATCACCAGCTCAAAAATTCTGCACAAGGACATTCCACCCATTAGCATGGAAAGTGGATTCTCTCCTTCAGCTGGAAAGGCCTAACAGCATATGCATTCCCACCTTTCCCTTGATACACAAAGTATTACTAAAAATCAAGGAAGAACAGCCAAGGATAATCCTGATAGCTCCAAACTGGCCAAGACAACACTGGTACCCACTGCTGAGGAGCATGTCTCGGAACAATATGTGGCCAATACCCCTGATGCCTTTGATGCTAACTCAGAACAACTACAGCACCATACATCCAAACCTGAAAACGTTACAACTGACTGCATGGAACATCACATAGCAGCAGCTAATCAAGAACTTTCCCAAAGAGCTAAAGACATTATTCTTGAAGCACGCAGACCTTCAACAAGAAGGAACTACGCTGGAAAATGGAAAAGGTTTGTCACTTGGAGTTCTGAAAGAGGAAAAGATGTGTCAAACATAGATATGCCTAACATTCTGGAGTACCTGGCCGAACTTCTCTATTCAGGCCTGTCCTACTCCTCCATCAAGATACATGCATCAGCTATTTCAGCAGAATACAGCTTTGATCCACCTGTTTTTTCACACCCTTTGCTCAGACAGTTCCTCAGAGGAATCAAGAATGTAAAACCTCCAAGGAAACCACCATTGCCAGCTTGGGACTTAAACTTCGTACTAGAAAAGTTGACACTGTCACCCTTTGAACCAGCAGCAACAGCAGACCTACAACACCTGTCTTGGAAAACTGCTTTCCTACTGGCAATTACTTCAGCAAGGAGGGTTTCAGAACTACAGGCCTTAATGGCAGTGCAACCCTTCCTAATCTTCCACCAAGATAGAGTGTCCATGAGGACTAATCCAACCTTTATGCCTAAGGTGGTATCCAGGGTGTCCTTAAACCAGGCAATCCACCTCCCTACCTTCTTTCCCAACCCACAAAACAGAGGGGAAAGAATATTGCATACCTTGGATGTACATAGACAGCTACGCTACTACTTGGACAGAACCAAAAGCAACAGAAAGACTGACCAACTTTTTGTAGCCTATGCAACAGGAAGGGAAGGAAGAGCTATTTCCAAACAGACAATCTCCAAATGGATAGGAAATTGCATTAGATTCTGTTACTCCTTCCATGGAAAACCAATTCCACAGAACATAAGACCTCATTCTACAAGGGCAACAGCCACTACCACAGCCTTCTTACGAGGAGTGGCAACCAAAGACATTATTGAGGCGGCTACTTGGACCTCCGTGCATACATTTGCCAAGCATTATAATTTGCCTCTATATTCCAGATCCCGAGCAGGGTTTGCCACTGCTGTACTGCAAGGGATCCTAAACACACCATAATCTTCCTTTATCCTCCTGCCCTAGTTGGCTATGGTATTCTACCCAGCTGTTATGACTGCAGATGCATCCATGAAGGACATAGTACAGTTTTGTACCTACCATAAATGTAGATGTCCGAACTGGATAGCATCTGCAGTCAGGATTACCCTCCCTCCTTCCCCTCTGTGGTACTCCTAGGGTGTTTACCCCCCCCCCTAATAGCTAGCTGGTGGGGGGGAGTTTTTTATGGTGTATTTGTTTGTATATATGTACATACATGCTTATTTTTGTGTTTACCTATATCTTTTTTGGAAACATTGGCATTCTATCCAAAAAAAATTTTTAGCCTTCCAAGAGGGCTTCTGGCATCTGGGGCAAGAAACACTGAGGAAAATGGCGTCGGCTGATGCTTTTATACCCGGAGGCCAACAGAGATGACGTCGGGTGAAGTGCGACATCAGCCGAAGCCGGACCCGGACTTTGGAATCCGGCCGACTGAAGGGCTGCCTGACGACAGGACAACCCAGCTGTTATGACTGCAGATGCTATCCAGTTCGGACATCTACATTTATGGTAGGTACAAAACTGTACTTTCAGGCATTTCTATCAGGAGGCATGCCTGGATGCGTTTACATGGTTTTGCGGATCCCTTCAAGTCTTCGTTTGTCAGTGCTGCCTTTGCTGGCATGTCTTTATTTGGCCCTAATATAAAAGACACATTATCCAGGTGTGAAAAGGATGGGAAGACCCTTTCTGCTGTGGGCATATGTTTTTCGACCCCTCAAAGATAGTTTTTCTAGGAATCAGTGAGGTGGGTGATAAATGTGGTTCAAGAAATCCCAGGGTCTTTTCTAGGACACGTGGAGGAAGTTTCCCCAAGAGTAGAGGAGGGAACTCCAATGGTTGACTCCGCCCCTGCATTAGAGGAGGCCTGCAAAACCAGGGGTTCAGAGATTCTGTCTTTGATGACCTTACCAGTGCTCCTGAAAGGAGGCCCAACTGTTCACCTCTGGAGGCAATCGGGGGTCGATTGTTCCTGCATCAGGGAGCCTGGCTTGACTTAAAAAATACGTGGGTGCAGAGGTTTATTTCCAGACATTGTATAATACCCTTTTCCCTTCCTTCTCCAATCTCAAGAAGAAACCCTGTGTTCCACCCAGTCAAAGGGAGCAAGAAGCAATAGAAATACAAAAGCTGCTAGAAAAAAGTGTCATCCAAGAGGTCCCACCACACCAGACAGAATATGGAACTTACTCAGGGTTCTTTTTAGTGCCATAGAAAACAAGGGACTGGGCAGCAGTTTTGGATCTCAGCAACTTAAACAAATCTGTGTAACGCACCAAGTTTTGGATGGTCACGGTTCAGTGCATTCTCCCTTTTCTGGGCAAGGACAACTGGATGTGCTTGATAGTACACATCCTGAAGGTTCATCACATAAAGATGAACAAGTGATCCAGAAGATATTTATGATTTCGGCTGGGAGCCAGTCACTACCAGTTCAGAGATTTGCCCTTTGGTCTCACCACAGCCCCCAGGGTGTTTTCCAAATCCGTAGTAGTAGTAGCAGCTCACCTGAGGCTGCAAGGATTCTGGGTGTTTCCATATCTAGACAACTGGCTCATTACCGGCCCAACCAGGCATCAGTTAGTGAGGACAAAAGATCAGATTCTCCAGATGTGTTCTTATCTGGGGAATAACCATAAACTATGAAAAGTTTCTGTTGAAACCAACTCAAAATTTGGAAATTGTAGGAGCAGTATTCAACAGTAAAAGTCAATGATAGCTTCACTGCCTCCCTCAAGGGTTCATGCTATAAGGTCATAAATCAGGAAAATAATTTGCAGTACCAAGATTTCAGCCCGCTTGGATCTCTCTCCATCTGCAAAGAAGCCAGACAAGTCAAAGTCAGTTGAAGAAAGGGGGGGGGGGGGGTAAAGAGAAAGAAAATGAAAAGCAAAAAGAGAAAATTTTCAAAGTGATCCCTGCACCTGTCGGGCCCTTCTGGACTGGTATTAAAGACTGCTCTGATCCCACTACAGGACAAGATCAACCTAGTAGCTGATCTCCATCTCTACTTTGCTGTTTCTCAATGGCGCTGGCCAGCCTTTGGCTCCACTGTCCGATATTACAAGACAGACCTCACCCCCTGATTCTCCAGATCACCCTCAGTATCTTTGTTTAGGTCCTTTCGATCATGAAGGAGCTTTTCAGAAGTTGACATCAATAGGATGACGTGGAAATTTGTCAATGTACAGATTCAGATGAGGTTCTCTCAGTGCCTACCTCACCAGGGGTTTTGGGTCATGTCCCAATAGCTCCCTTACTGATCTTTCATTTGCTGGTCTGACCATTGGAAACGGTGCCCACAGTTCGTGACTCCTGTGAGAAGTCCTTGTTGGACTTGAGCTTGATTGGCTTCATCTCGGACATCTTTTCCTCACAATTTCAATTCCAGCTCCATCAAATATCGAAGAGTGTTGGAGCCAAGAGGTTAAGGTTGGGGTTGACTCCAACATTTTCAGAGCGTCACTGCCCTTAGGAGCTTTGGACTTGGACAGCTCTGCTCTGTAGTCAGCTTCGGAGCTGAGATGGATTACAGCTAGGGGCATTTTGCCTTCACCCTCTTCAGGTACAAGAAGGCCTTCATCATCATTGGCTTTGGTAGCCATTGAGAGGGTTCTCTCCTGGTTGAGAGAGGAGGTATTTTGTATCCACTTGGCACTGTCTCAACCTCCCTCAGATCCTGTTGCTCCAGATTCTGCTCATTCTACCAGACGGGGACAACCAACCTTTTTTAAAGACTAGAGGGCACTTGCCAAGCAAATGCCCTGCAGTAACCCCCTCTGGTTCTGAACAATTGTCAGAGCCTTCCTCTGGAGAAGGTCACAGGAAACTGACTCAGACATTAACATTTCTGCACACCATTCTGGTATGTACATAAATGATAATATCTGAATCGAACCATTTTTTAGAGTTTCTATAGGAAATGTGTACAGTAAGTATTTGGTATTTGAGTCAGAATGTTAGTAGGATGACAGTTAAAGGTGGAGTTTGCATTTTATTGGTTGACAAAAAATATTGTTCATGTATGTTATGAAGTGTTCATGACAACAGCTTGTAATAGGATTATTGAGATTTTGTGTCATTTCTTTTCTATATAAACATTTATTAAAACCCTCCTTTAGCACTGGTAACTGTTCTGCATCCATATTTTATAGAACATATGCTCCATACCATCTATCCAAGCAAAAACATTTTGTAATTTTTCTGTTTTTGTGTTCTGAACAACTTCTTTTTGTTGTTTATTTTGTCAGTGAACTTTTGTCTTCTTATTTTGCATTTTCTTCCTAGTGTCTTGAAATTTTGTTTTAACTACTTCTTTACACACTTTTTTTGATTTCTTAGGAGTTTTACATATTCTTTTCCTGTTTATTAATTATTTCTGGTATTTGTTGTTTGTATTTTACTTTTTCTGTAAGGGCATGCTTGTTTGTTTGTCTTGCTCAACAACATTTATGAGAGTGGATGATCAGGTGGGTTCCTCAGTCTGTTTCTTCCTATGGCAGAAGGCATCTCTGTGTATCTTGAGTTGGGAGTGCTACCCACCTTGTAGACTGAACCCTGCAGACAATGGCAGATACAGACACAATGATACACACACATAAATACAAAGAAACAACTCTCATATTGTACCGAAATTGGGAACTGCCAGATACATACACTCATACAGATATACCTGTAGCCATCAACACACGCCATTCACTCCCATACATGAATTCTTTACTGCTTACCTGGATTGACCATTTCTGCAAGGTGATGTTACCCTACTTCCCCTGATTACCTCATTGAAATACGTAGGTGCAGACCACTACCTCATGTCATATACATGCTGACTTTCTAGACTGCTTTTTAGGGTAACTTGCATAATATAGAGTCTATGACATTTATACAATGCAAGTTTCATAACCAAGCAGTGTACCAGGCTGCGTTTGGGCCTCCTTAACATAGGCCTTTTCCCTCATCTGATGTTTTTATATATGGCATCAAGGGTTATGCTGCCTAGTAGCATAGAGTTGCAGTATTAGGCAACATTTAGAGTATGAATGGGGACAGGGTTGCTTGTCATGCTTGACTTTGCACACTACACAACTTTTCTAGGAAACCTGTACACATTCTTCTATGCATTTATTTTATGATTTGCTGGCTAGGGTAATGTACTAACACATGTGGGCTTAATACAGAACAAAGACATTAATGAAATACCTTTGTGAAGAAAAAAGTCACAACAGTAAGCAAATACCATATATGTAAAAACAAATACATTAAGTAATGGAGAATATGCAACAAAACAGTGTGGGAATACACAGATATAAGGAGTCTAAATGTATATCAGATGATGAGATCTAAATTTATTTTTATATTATCCTTTATCTCACTAGGCTACTAATCTCTTTTCATGGGAGAGCTGAGGTTTACATACAAAACACCCACACACACCGCTAGGTGAAATTTGGCCAGGGCTTCAGTGAATGTCCTCTTTTTTGATGGGTTTTTTACATTCACCTCCACCACACTGTTTATTTCTTGCAAAGCCTGGGGTTTACAATAAATTTCCAGAAATTAGTCCGGTCGTGGTTCCTTCTCATGATCATGTGTTTCTCGGTTGCTGGCTTCAGACCATTCTTATGCTGGCTTCCCTGCTTTCTCTCAAGGCTCTTTCTGTAATCAGCTTTTTTTTCAGTCCCTTCTTCCTCAGGTTTCAGTTACAGTCAGGGATTTTCTAAGGGCACTAGGATTCATGGCTTCCACCATTCCTATGCTACCTCTTGCCAGTATTGAGAAAACTACAGTAGTTCCTAAAGTCAGTATGGCTCCAACACTGTCATCTTCTAGATTTTCTCGACCCTCTTTTTCCATGCCTCAAGCTCATGCTTCACTGGTGGATTCATCAGCTGCCTCTCAACGTGAGACTTCCTTTTCAGCCCCCAGTTCCCTCTCAGGAACTTTTTTCGGATGTTTTAGACATAGAGTGGGGAGCCACTTTCTGTCCCCTCTAGGTCCGGGGTCTCCCACATCAATGTCAAGGAGATAATAGCTCTCCTTTTCACCCTTCAGACCTTTCATTTTCTATTTCTTCCAGGACCTGTAAAAGTCTTTACAGACAGTACCACAGTGATGTGGAGCATCAGCAAGGAGGGACATGGCCCTACCTTCTTTGCAGGCTAACTCTTCAAGTTTGGGCTCCAGCTGTTCAGTGTCAAGTGACTCTTCAGGCTGTATGCATTCTTTCAGAGGAAAACATAGTGGCAGACTCTTTGAGCAGGGCCAGAATAAAGGCCCATGAGTGGATGCTTCACAGAGATGTGTTTCTGGCATAACATTGTCCATCTGTGGCATACTCCTCAGGTAGATCTTTTTTGCCGCCCCTTTGAACAGACCGCTTCCACTTTTTTGCATCAAAGTCCCAAGTCCTCTGACTGGGAAGGTGGATATCCTGTATTTTTCTTGAAAGGGGATGTTACTCTACGTCTTCACTCCCCTTCCCCTAATTCCGAGGGTCCTGCTTAAGATAGAGCAGGACTCCCCCAAAATTATGGTGGCAACTCTCTTTTGGTCCAGACAGTATTGGTTCCCTCTTCTGCACATAGCCAAGGACAGTCACCACAGGTTACCTCACAGGTGGACCTACTCACACAAGACAAGGGGTCTCTCATCCATCCTCACTTGTTCAATCTTCAACTGGCATTGTGGGTGATAGGGTTTTGATCTCTTTTAGTCACCTTTCTTCTGAGGATGCGCTTAGGGTTCTGCAGGAGGCCAGGAATCCCACTACCAGAAAATCCTGTATGCCCAAACGGAAGAGATTTTCTGTTTGGTGCCTTGCTGTAATTAGGGTCCTCTTTCTGTACAGATCCCTCTGGTTCTCTTATTTGTATGAATTGTTCCAAGCTGGGTTAGCATATTCTTCTGTTAAAGCTCACTTTTCAGCAATTTCTGCTTGTCTACCATCAACTCCTCCTCTGGTCTCTAGGTTGGAGGCTAAGCAACTTCTTAAAGGCATCCTTCACATCAGACCTCCCAGGAAGCCTATTCCACTTCCCTGAGACCTTAATTTTGTTCTGGAAAAAAATCGACTCAGGCTTCTTTTGAGCCTGCAACTTCAGCTTCCTTACAACATTGTACATGGAAGACTGTTGATGTTCTTTGTGTTTCACTGTTGCAGTCATCACACTTAGGTTATCCTGCCCGCAGGTAGCCCTCAATCGGTTTGGGATTTCTGCATTGGTTGCTGTCGCTTCTTCCATGACGTTAGGTAGTCGGGGTATAAAACAGGCAGCCGATGCCATTACATCAGCTTTTCTTGCTGAGGAGGAGCCCGAAGCAGTTCACAAGTGCCGGTTGGCCGCTACCTGAAATTTTCATTTTCGAGTTTGTAATCCTGAAGTCTTCTAAAGCTAAGTACCTCATTGGGGATCCTTTTTTCTTGCTCTAACCGATGTCAGAAAAAGTTAACAATTGTCTTGCCTGTGGAAAACAAATACCTCACAGATTTTCATTCTTACTGTGTCACCTGTTTAGGCTCAGACCACGACCTCCCTCGCTGTCGGTTTTGTGCCTTGTTTAATGTCTGAACCATTTGTTGTCGAGCTATCTTTGTCACTAAATTCCTTCGCTGTCATTCTCCCTATTCCGAAATGGCTTTGATAAGCCATCTGACTACCGATCATCCGAAAAACGTAAAGATAAAGCCAGAGACAGACCACATAGGTCCAAAACTGCTGACAACGCTTCCGTTAAGCTAGTAGTCAGTCCGCCGGTACTCAGTGAGGCACCTTTGCAGCCCCTGATGCCCTCTTCTACAGATTTGCAGGCTTCTGCTGAGACCCATTCGGAGTCCGGTATGCCACGAGATGCTTCTTTTACTATGGGACCTGCGGATGTCTGTAGCTTGGATGGGCCCGGAGCGCTGTGCAGGCACCGGCTTCTGAGGGTGTATTCCGACCTGCCTATGTTCGAATTAAACCGAAGACTTCATTTTTAGCTAAAACTACCGAGTTTCTGAGGCTCAGAGTACGCACTACGCCTAGAAAACTGATGACCAAAGCATATGCTCAAGCTCCCATGCCACAAAAACAAATGCTTAGACTGGCTGAAGACCTTATTACCCTAATTAGGGGAAGCCAGCCTTCCCCTGCTAAGAGACAAAGAATTGAGTTTCATTCTGATTCTACAGACTAGGAGTCCAGTGACTCTGAACCTTCTGATTATCGGGACATGCCCTTATCAACTTATGAGGATTCTGATGCAGAGGAATCCATTCCCTCTGCCACCCCTCCAGAGGATTTTTCCTTTGGTGAAACCCTGCATATACTGTAAGAGAGCATTTCCTTTGGGAATGCCAGGACCACCCTCAGTCCAAAAAGAGACTCAGAGAATTTTTAGAGTTGCCTCAGTACAGGCCTCTAGCTATAACCCCTGTCCTGGATATTGCAGATGATGTTTTTATGGAATTCAGTCTTACTCCAGATACTTTACCCCCGGCCCCTAGGAAACCTGACAGGTACTACAGAGTACCCGATTCCCACAAATTTCTCTTCAAGAATCCCACTGTGGATCCAGAGACCATTTCCTAGGGACCTTAAGGTATTAAGGCTACTACAGCCAAAAACCCTACCCCTTCAGACAGGGATTCCAGAGCTTTAGACAGATGGGGTAAGAAGGGCATATACCTCTACAACTCTAGCTATCAGGGCATTGAATTGCCAGTTTCACATGTTGAAGGTTGGGAGGGTGGCCTAATGGTTAAGGTGTTTGCTTTACAAACACAAGGTGCAGGGTTTGAGTCTCACAAGAGATAATTGGCTAGGCTTACAATGGCTCGCAAGGGCAGTTAGCCTAGTACTAACCTATGAACCTAAGTACCAGCAGCATATTATGGAACTAATTAAACAAAAAAATGTGGTTACTTCCAGATTGTGCAGAAAATAAAGATTTGCAAGAGCTAATGCATTCTGCTAACCAGGTTAGTAAGCATACTCTGCAGTGTGGCTTTGATGCTGTAGAAGCATCTTGCAGGGCTGCAGTCACTTGGTATGTACTGAGAAGGCATGCTTGGCTGAAGGAACAAACCTTGCCAGATTATGTCAAATCCAAATTACTAGACACTCCCTTAAGTAAGGACTGTTTATTTGGCACCAGAGCAGAAGAGGTTCTTAAAGAGATGGAAGAAAAAGCTAAATCTATGCAAACTGTTAAAGATTTCTTACAAGTGCAACCACCTAGATTCAGTAGGCATTGGCTTAAAAACTGCTCCTTCCCAGCCCCTTCCAGGCCTTTTCAGACCAAACCCAGGGGAAACAGACCACCCAGACTACAGTCTCAGGGTATGCAGAGATCAAAACAATGGAGTGCCCCCACCTCAAAAACAGGGAGTGGTAAGCCACCCCCCTTACGGAAAAGTTCACAATGACTTCTCAGTTATCCTTCTCAGCCCTGCCCAGTTACTTGTGCCCCTAGGAGAAAAACTCACCCTTCATGCAAAAAACCGGATGTCTATTACTCAGGACAGATAGGTCCTAAACATTGTATCCTAGGGGTACAGATTCTACTTCCATACTTTGCCAACCCCAGGCGAATTTCCAGACCTTCCTCCAAACCAGTGGGCAGAGGCTCAAAAGCAAGTACTTTCCCTGCTCAATGTCAGAGCTATTTAACCTGTTCCAGTACAATAAAGGGGGCAGGGTTTCTACTCCAGACTTTTTCTGGTGCCCAGAAAAGAGGGCTCTTGGCGCCCAATCCTGGATCTATCTACTCTCAACACCTTTTTGGTGGTCCCAAAATTCAAGATGCTTACCCTGCAACAGCTTCTCCCTTGCTAGCCAAAGATTCCTGGTTAGTCACTCTAGACTTAAATGAAGCTTATCTGCACATCCCTATAAGGAAATCATGCAGAAAATATCTACGCTTCAGGGCCAGCTCTAGACATTATCAGTTCTCTGCACTTCCCTTTGGCTTATCTACTGCGCCCAGAGTATTCACAAGGTGCCTGGCTCCAGCCATTGCATACTGCAGGCAGAGAAATATCCAAATTTTCCCATACTTGGACAATTGCCTGATTCAGGCAGACAGCCAGGAATTGCTAATTCACCACCTGGCATTTGTAAAAAGGCTTCTCACTTCATTTGGGTACACCATCAGCGAAAAGAATTCACAACTGGTGCCTAGTCAGAAGAGTGTATTCCTGTGAGTAAGCTTGGGCACAGCTTCCCATATGGCATTTCTCACTAATATGGCATTTCTCACTTCAGAAAAACAGGTCTACCTGACAAACTACTTCAAACAAATGGCCACCAGAACCCAGCTGTCTGCAAGAAAAACACTGCAAGCCCTAGGGTTCATGGCCTCATGTATTCTGCTAATTCCATATGCAAGACTGCATATGAGGAAACTTCAATGGTACATAAAAAGTCTTTGGTGCCAGCATTCTCAGGACCTGGAAACAGTCATTCCAATCATACCTTGTCCAAGGGTAGAGTTCTTTTGGTGGGCAGAAGCATGCAACCACAACAAGGGACTGCTTTTCACGCAATGTCTCACCTCCCAAACCCTGACAACAGATGCATCAGACTATGCATGGGGGGCTCACATGGCAATCAAATGCATTCAGGGCCACTGGAGCCCAGCCCAGACTCTCCTGCACATCAATCAAAAAGATATGCTAGCTCTACAAAATGTTGACAGCCTTCAAATAATACCTAATCCTTCCAGGACAACTGCTTATAAAAACAGACAATACCACAGCTATGTGGTACATAAACAGGGGGAAACCCATTCTTACCCACACTGCAGGTTAGCCATGGCCCTGTGGAACATAACCTTGAGCAACCAAGTGCATCTACAAGCTCAGTTCCTGCCAGGCAAACAAAATTCACTGGCAGATGACTTGAGCAGAAATCTCCTAGACTCACATGAGTGGAAATTGGAGCCCAAAACCTTCAACCTTCTGATCCAGAGGTGGGGGACACCAGAGGTAGACCTATTTGCCTCCCCTGAGAACCATCATTTGAGCAAATTCTGCATCAGTAACCCTCACAGCAGGGCCTGGAAGGTGGATGCCCTATCTTTTCAATGGGGAAACCTCTCAATTTATGCCTTTCCCCCTCTGCCTTTCCTCTCAGAAATACTACTCAAGATAAAGCAGGACCGGCCAAGGGCAATTCTTATTGCCCCAGACTGGCCACGTCAGCACTGATACCCACTCCTGCGCAGTCTGACAACAGTGCCACCCAAGCACCTTCACCAGACTCCTACCCTGCTGTCCCAGCAGGAGGGACAGATTTTTCATCCACAGTTGCAATCCCTAAACCTTGCAAGCCTGTCTTATCCCTTAAATACACCACCAGCAACCCTCAGCAAACAGGTGCTGGATGTCATTCTTGAAGCCAGAAGGCCTAGTACTAGGAAATCCTATGCTGAAAAGTGGAAAAGATATTGTTCTTGGAATCACTCTCAAGGGAGGGACACAGCAATGCCCTCCTTGCCTCTAATCCTGGATTACCTAGGAGAGCTACTCTACAGAGGCTTATCCTTCTCTTCCATTAAGATTCATGCCTCTGCCGTCTCAGCTTATTATTTATTTATTTACATTTGTTGACCGGGAGTGTCCGACTGGACGTAGGTCCATTTTCAGCGGAGGCCCGGGGAGAAAAGCTCCACAGTTAAAATAAACAGACAGTAGTTACATTGGATTACGTAGCGATTAAGAATTTAACAGCAATTAATTACAAACATATTTAAAGATGAAGAACATAGTACATCATAGATAAAGATTCTAGTTGTCTACTGAAGTACATAACAGACATTAACAAATGTTACAATAAGAAGTTCCTGCTGTATAATAAGTACTAGGCTTATGAGCATCTGAGCTTGCTATAATCAAAGTAGTCAGTGGGGTGGAAAGAAAGGTAGTGGTTGGATGGGATGGGTGATATTAGAGTGGGAGGTGGGAGTTGCAAGGGCATAGCCAGCATGTTTTTAGGTGCGCTTTTAGTAGTTTTGAAGTGGGTGCATGATGGTACGGAGGTAATTGTGGGTGGGAGGGAGTTCCATAATTTGGCTATGGCACAAGAGAATAGTGCTTCACCAGCAGAGTTATTGGCTTTAGTGATCTGCAAGTGATTTTTGTTGCTGGATCTTAGTGGTCTGGTGGTGCGATAGGGTTGGAGTAGATTCTGGAGGGATGGGACATTTAGTGGATGGTTTACTAGTTTGTGGGCGAGTGAGAGTTGATACCATTGAAGGAGGTGAGGGAGTTCAAGCCATCCCAGTTCAGCAAGTGAGAGACAGTGGTGACTACGGTAGGATGCCCCTGTGGCGAATTTGGCGATTTTGTTGTAGCAGGTCTCTAGCTTGTTTAGATCGCATTGCTATTGGTTGGTATGTATTGGAGAGGCATAAAGTAGGGTGGAGATAAGGTGGGAATTTGCTATTGAAATCTTTGCTGCTTTGGTGAGAAGTTGCTTATTTCTGTATAGTGCTCCTAGTTTTTTGTGGACTTTTTTATGGTCATGGATATGTGAATGTCAAATTTTAGTTTGTCTATTTCCACTCCTAGCAATTTGATGTGTTCAGTTGGGTATATAGTGGTGTTGTCTTTTGCTGTGATGTTAAAGTGAGAGCTGTTTTGAATATGTTTGGTGGGTTGGAAGATGCGAAGTTTAGTTTTGTTTGGGTTGAGTATTAATTGGGCACCGGATAACCAAGTTTCAACATTGGAAAAGGCTTCCTGTGTGACTTTTTGCAGTTTGGTTAGGGACTGGGCTGAGCAGATGATGGTTGAGTCATCTGCGTATTGTACGAGTGTGCCATGTTTGGTGGCAGAGGCTAGATTATTGGTTAAAATAGAGAAGAGTAGGGGTCCAAGGATGGATCCTTGGGGAACCCCTATGGAGACAGGTAGTTGGGGAAATATGTCATTCTGCCATACAACGGAATGTTGGCAGTCAGACAGGTAACTCTGAAACCAGTTGGTGACTGATTGAGAGAAGGATAGGTTATTGAGGACAGAGATGAGTTGTTTATGTGGGACCATGTCAAATGCTTTAGATAGGTCTAGGAAAGTAGCAGAGGAGAGATAGTCATTGTAAAGGAGAGTAAGACAGTGGTGGTACTATGGTTTGGTCGGAAACCATGCTGAGTATTGGAAAGGAGGCTGTTAGTAAGGAGGTAGTCTGAGACCTGAGAGTGTATGCATCTCTCTAGTATTTTGGAGAGTAGAGAGAGAATAGCTATGGGGCGGTAATTGGTTAGTTTAGTGGAGGGGCCACCTTTGTGGAGGGGAATTGTATGTGATACTTTCCACAGTGTGGGAACGTAACTTTCTGACAGAGATCGGTTAATCAAGATGGATACTGGGTAGGCCAGAGCATCAGCTGTGATTTGTAGGTATTCACTTGGGAGGTTGTCTGCTGCTAATTTGGTGGGCTTAAGTTTAGTTAAGAGTTTTTTTATGTTGGAGGTAGGTACAGGAGAAAAAGAGAAGGCAGTGGGGAAATTACTAGTTGAAGGCGTGGGTTTGGGGGGAGGGGGGTTGTGTTGTTTAGCTAGTGATAGTATGGTTTGTGTGAAGTGTGTGTTGAATGAGGTAGCAATATTTTCGGAGGAGTGAGAGATGTTAGGAGGAGGGGTATTGACTTTACCTGGATGGAGGATGGAGTTTATGGAGGACCAGAATTGTTTGGGGCTGTGTTGGGAGGAGTCTTGGGCAGACTGGTAGTATTGGAATATATAGGGCTCTCGGAAACCAATATTATGTCCCATAAACTCTGTAAAGCTTTCCTCAAGGGCATCTTCTTGCTCAGACCTCCCATTAAGGATCTTCCTCCACAATGGGATCTAAATTTGGTGTTAACTTCATTAATTCTCCCTCCCTTTGAGCCTGCAGCTTCTTGTTCCCTCAAGCTTCTCTCTTGGAAAACTCTGTTTTTGGTGGCTATAACATCTGCCATAAGGGTGTCGGAACTTCAGGCCTTGTCTGTCCGTCCCCCTTATTTGTTTTTTCATAAAGACAGGGTAGCTCTCAGAACGAATCCTTCCTTTCTACCAAAAGTTTCTTCTGAATCAAATCTGAACCACACTATTGACTTGCCTGTTTTCTTCCCAAATTATTCAAACAGGGCTGAACAGAAAACTACATTCCTTGGATGTTCATCGTCAATTGCGGTATTATCTAGACAGGACAAAACAATTCAGAAAGTCAGAACAGCTCTTCCTCTCTTATGCTGAAGGAAAGAAAGGACTTCCAGTATCAAAGGTAACTCTTTCCAGATGGTTAGCATCCATCATTACCTTTGTCTACGAGTTGAGACACAAACAACTTCCTTCAAGACCTAAGGCTCATTCAACCAGGGCACTATCAACCTCAACAGCCTTTCAAGCAAGGTTACCATTAGATGCCATTTGTGCAGCAGCTACATGGGCTTCTCAACATACTTTTATTACCCATTACAAACTTGATATAGCCTCCAGAAATAGAGCTGACTTTGGTTCCACCGTACTCAGGAGTCTGTTCCGTTGAGCCACCCAGGACCAAGGTGCTAGGGACACTGCCCCATCCAGTAAGAATGAAGGCGAGAATGACAACTTAACATTAAGAAGTTATGTACCTACCATAACGTTCCATGTTAGTTGTCTTCTTCTCGCCTTCTTTCTTGCGTCCCTCCCTCCTGCCCCCTAGCCTGGACAGACTTGAAGGTCTCTGAGTCCTTTTCTTTCATGATACATAGTTATTCAGGGTTACCCATATCATGAGTATTACCAGCAGGGAGATTTTATTTTTATATAATGGCTTATTTTTTGGTAACAATAAAACTATACTATGTGTTAGCTGTCAACGAGATCTGGGGAGTTAGTGCATGGTATTGTGGGATATAAGGCTGCCTCGAGCCGGTAAAAATAGCTCTCGAGCTATAGTATAGGCCGAGTCCGAACCCATCCAGCAAGAAAGAAGGCGAGAAGAAGACAACTAACATGGAACGTTATGGTAGGTACATGACTTCTTATTATTTTCCATCCGGTCAGGGTTTCTCTAAGGACAAACCCAACATTTATGCCTAAGGTAGAGTCCAGTGTGGCTCTTAACCAAACCATTCATTTGCCTACCTTTTATCTAAACCCACAGAATAAGGGGGAGAGACTTCTGCATTCTTTGGACATACACAGACAGCTATGCTTCTACTTGGACAAAACTAAAGCTTTCAGAAAGGCTGAGCAACTCTTAGTGGCATATGCTGCAGGATCGCAAGGAAAAGCTGTTTCAAAGCCATCTGTTTCAAAATGGATAGGTCACTGTATTCGTTTCTGCTATTCACAACATGGCAAATCTGTGCCTAAGGGCATTAGGCCACATTCAGCCAGAGCAGCAGCCTTCCTCAGAGGAGTACCAACCAAGGACATTTTGGAGGCTGCAACTTGGACTTCAGTGCACACTTTTACAAAGCACTGCCACTTTACTCTAAATCCAGAGCAGGCTTTGCCACTGCCGTTCTGCAGGGCCTCATAGCCACTCCTAATTCTATTTAGGCCCAGCTACCCAACCTCAGCTTTGGGATTCAACCCAAGTGTAATCACTGCAACAGTGAAACACGATGAACATAGTACAGTTGTGTATGTACCATAAATGTAGATGTTAGAGTGTATTCACTGTTGCAGTCCAGGTTACCCTCCCACCATCCCCCTTTCATTGCTGGGACTTATCTGTACTTCTCTATTCTATACAACCTATGTGGTGTATTTGCTTGTAGATGAAGGTAATGCTTATGTTAGTACATGCTTTTTTATGAGCAGAATTTTTAGCTTACCCTTTTGGGGGCACCTGACATCTGGGGCAAGAAAAACTGAAGAAAATGGCATCGGCTGCATCTTTTATACCCCTGTAGCACTGACGTCGGGGAAGAGGCGACTGCAACCGACGCCGGGCCAGGACTTAGGAATTCAGGCCGACTGCGGGTAGCCTGCCAGCAGGATAACCCAAGTGTAATGACTACTACAGTGAATACACTTGAACATCTACATTTATGGTAGGTACAGAACTGTACTTTTTTATATTGCTTATTTTAATAATGTGCTACAAAATCAATGTTATTTCTTCATTTACAAATGCACATTTGCTAGAGAGTGAACTGTTGTGATTTTGGTATAAGAGCACTTCTGTGTCCTGTACGGGATGCAGTACATTATGGTGTTTGTTGGCTAAGCATGTGAAAATTCTGAGTGCAAGATTTTGCTAATAAAAAGTGCCACATTTTGATTGAAGAGTAACTCAGCCCATGACCCATCAAGGAAGGGACTGTTGGTAAATCAAGTGCTATGTTAAGAACACATCTGCTGCTTCCAGCAAGACTAATTTCAGAAGAAATGCTCTTAAGTAGCAGACAGGAACACCACCACAGGAAGGTAAAACAGATCCTTTATTCACAGATCCAAGTCCTGGTACCTCGGCTTTTCGCCTTCAATGGAACATTTTATCATTCAAAAACCTTCTCTTTAAATGCAGCAGCAATAATTCATCAGCCAACCCCCTTATTAATCAATCAAAACTAATTAGTTCATTTGCACTATGAACAACATTACATTGATTGAATACAAACTTCATCTTACAAAAACACTTCGGAATACATAGTCCCTAGTGCAAAAAAACTCTAACATAATGTCAGCTGAATGAATAAGTAAATAAGTGGTTATAACAAATATGCACAACATACACTAAATGTCCAGTATGTTAAATATACACTGAATACTCAATGTATTAAACAACTCTGATGTGTGCCTGACCATACAATAAGAATTTTTAAAAAAAATATTACAAAAAATCAACCTATCATATCCCAATACAAAATCTATTTACCAATTCACCCAAGTGTGATATATAATAACATACTTCAATATTTGAGAAGTTAAGTTTATAATGGTATACCCGTATCCAAATTCATACCCCTTGGATATAAAGTATGGCAATTTAGAATCATCTTATATTCCAATTTATTAAGCTCAGCTTTGAAATTGCTTGCTTCAAAATGTGGTCTAGCCAACACGCTGAAAATGAATCCATCTGTGCAACTGTTGTGGACACCTATGAAATGTGAAGCAACAGGGCTGTCCAAATTACCCCTTCTCGCGTCTCCTAGATGTTCTAAAATACGAATTTTGATTTTCCTAGTAGTTTGACCAATATACCATAATGGTTTAACATAATCACAACCCAAAATGTAAACAACCCCGTGTGACAAACAATTAAATCTTTCAAACGCCCGATACTTTTTTCCATTAATTTTCTTACCATCTAAATTTCTGGCCAAATGACACACTGAACATTTTCCACACTTTTCCATACCAACGTTCAAACCATGCAACGAATATTCTAACTTTTGACTCAACATTTCTTTCAAATTGTTGAATCTTCTATAAGAAAATGTGACATGTTTGGGAAATAAACATCCCACTGTCGCATCTTCACAGACTAAGTACCAAAACTGTCTAATAATCTTCTCAACTACTAGTGAAAAATCTGAATATCTAGAGCCGAAGAACAGTCTTTCATCATTTTCACCTGGACATGATTTATTATAGCCCTTACCTACATTTATCCTTCCTCCTCCACATAATTGAGTTTTGATAGCTAGCAATGCCTCTACTGAATAACCTCTATTAGAAAGTCTAAGAAATACTTCATTAAGTGTTTCATCCCATAATTTTGGATCATATGTATTTCTAAGAATCCTTTTGAATTCCCCTTCAGGCAATGCCCTGATTAAATGTGGAGGATGCATGCTGCTAGCATGCAGGAAATTATTCACAGAAGTTGCCTTCCTAAATGGTCTAAATTGCACCTTCTGATCTTTCCCAACATAAAATTCAGCATCCAAAAAATAAATTTTTCCTCTGAATATTCAAACACAAAATTAAGCCCATGATAATTTAAATTCAAGTCCTGTTTGAAAACATCAAATTGAGATGGCCTTCCCCTGCATACAAAAATGAGGTCGTCAATGTATCTTTTATAAAAAATAACATTGTTAATGAAAAAGCTGTTTTGAAACATAAATTATTTTTCAAACTCCTCCATATATATAATTGCATAACTAGGAGCAAAGGCCGCACCCATAGCTGTTCCCTTGACCTGAAGGTAAAATTCCTTCTTCCATACAAAATAGTTATGTGTGAGGCTATATTCTAACAATGACAACAAAAATGCAGTTCTAGGTCCTTCTCCCATCACCCTTTTCATTGCTTCCAAGCCCCACCGCTTATCAGTATTTGTGTATAATGAGGAAATATCCACAGTTGCCCAATAAAATTCCTTATCCCATAATATCCCCCGCAATTCATCACAAACATCTTGAGTATTTTTAACGTGTGAAACTATTTTGGGTAAATAAGATTTGAAATGGAAATCAAGGAATTTATTCGTTCTTTCAATATATGAACCAATTTCTGAAATAATGGGTCTACCTGGAGGGTTAACCAAGTCCTTATGAACTTTTGGAATTGCATAAATATAAGGGTGCCTGGGCTCTTTCAAAAACAATTTTTTAACATCATTACTAGACAAAAAACCAAGCCTCTCCCCTCTCTCAAGCAATTCAACAAGTTCATCAGTGAATTGTCTTAATGGGTTAACATTCAGTTTCCTATATACATCTTCACTGAGCAAATTTTCGACAGTGTCACTGTACTTTTTTTCTTTCATAATAACACAGTTGCCTCCTTTATCAGCGGGTCTGACTACTACCTTATCCAAGTTTGTCCTCAGCTCCTTTAAAGCAAACCATTCTTAATAGAGAGATTAAATAATCTCTTCTTTTTACAAAAATCAATGTATGCTTTTTCCACGCTGGCACAAACTACATGTTCAAAAGCATTAATAGCAGACGAACACTTAGGAGGCAAAAAGGTACTATTGCTAGAAATTTTAGGCAAAAGTAGCCTGTTATAACCCATACCAAATGGTTCCCCACTTAAAACGTTATTCATCCGGAATGCTATAAATACTCAGATTAAGCAATTCTTCCTCATTAATGCTATCTTCCATGTTTACATTCATAGAATCCACACAAATATTTTCATTGCATTCAGAAAAATAAACCTTCAGATTAAGTTTCCGCACGAAACTTCTGATGTCCAAAATGACATCAGCTAAAGTGGGCAATTTTGTGGGAATGAATTTAGTGCCCTTATGTAAAACATTACACAATTCTGGAGATAAGTAAATGTTGGAAAGATTCACAATACTTAATTTATCAGAATATGTGGAAGAAACAATCTCACCATGAATATTAAAGTCACAAAAGGGATTCTCAATAGTGTCCACAAAACGCACAGATGCCTCATTCTCAGCGCTGGACAACCTCACAGTCCGGCGACACCCGCTATAAATTTTGATGAAAAAAAGTTTTATTTCCT
Organism: Protopterus annectens; assembly: GCF_019279795.1. Classification (NCBI taxonomy): domain Eukaryota; kingdom Metazoa; phylum Chordata; order Ceratodontiformes; family Protopteridae; genus Protopterus; species Protopterus annectens. The sequence continues at coordinate 34,637,809 of NC_056729.1, forward strand.
TGATTCTTCTAGACCGAGTCTGCATACAAGATTTCTTTGCATTTTGATCACTCTTGCTACCTCCTGTTTTTTCACTCGAACTGCCTAAACCAGCGTCTTCAAAAGACACATTCTTACGGCTACCGACAGTCTCCATAGAAGAGCAAGATGAACCATCTTCACTTATAGACATGAGCATATTGACAATACGGCGTTGACGATGACCCTTGCGTGGCCAATTAAATACTTTATCCCTTTCATAATCTCTTATATCCTTATTAAGTTTAGAACGTTTTCTTCCCATGACATCGTTTTCTACTTTAACAATTTTTTCATTGATAGCTCTAAAGACCGTTTCAAAAACATTGGGTGAAGTCTTATCCATTAGTTCTTGCTGAAATTTGACAATCTCCTTACGTAGATTGTCAACAACCCTATTATTTTTCTTAATCAGTATCTTTAACCAGCTAAAAGTACATGCTTGAGCGACCTGTCTCCATTCCAAAAGCAGGTCGCTCTCATCCTCAGCAAATCCGCCAGCCGGTAACTTGTCAATGCGTAACCCTCTAGGAGTGATGTTTAAAGAAATATATTTTTCAAGTAATTTTGAATCAAAGTAAACCGTCACCTCTTTGGACATGAGCCTCTCAAGTCTGGAAAAACTCATCCGAACACGAACCGACTCCTCCAGTAGACCACAAATCAGAAGCGGCACATTTTTTCTCTCTCTCCCTCAAAACTTAATTAAACAGAAAATATCCACCAGCTCTGCCATTTACACCATTGGCGTTTCCTTCGGCTACAACCGAATCCATGACAAAACAACTGCAAACACGAACACGAACCAAAAGAAATACTCTAAGTAGCAGACAGGAACACCACCACAGGAAGGTAAAACAGATCCTTTATTCACAGATCCAAGTCCTGGTACCTCGGCTTTTCGCCTTCAACTTACAGCAGCAGTAATTCATCAGCCAACCCCCTAATTAATCAATCAAGACTAATTAGTTAATTTGCACTATGAACAACATTACATTGATTGAATACAAACTTCATCTTACAAAAACACTTCAGAATACATAGTCCCTAGTGCAAAAAAACTCTTAACATAATGTCAGCTGAATGAATAAGTAAATATTTTATTCATTCAGCTGACATTATGTTAGAGCTTTTTTGCACTAGGGACTATGTATTCTGAAGTGTTTTTGTAAGATGAAGTTTATATTCAATAAACGTAATGTTGTTCATAGTGCAAATGAACTAATTAGTTTTGATTGATTAATTAGGGGGTTGGCTGATGAATTATTGCTGCTGTATTTAAAGAGAAGGTTTTTGAATGATAAAATGTTCCATTGAAGGCGAAAAGCCGAGGTACCAGGACTTGGCTCTGTGAATAAAGGATCTGTTTTACCTTCCTGTGGTGGTGTTCCTGTCTGCTACTTAAGAGTATTTCTTTTGGTTCGTGTTCATGTTTGCAGTTGTTTTGTCATAGACTAATTTCAGACACTGCTTGGGTGCAGGACACAGATTTAATTGTTCAGGCAATGCATACACACACAGCCATACAGGTTGTAAATAGTATAAACACCCAACAACAGTAGTGGTGTATTTGATTGGTTAGCAAAAAAAAATGGAGACAGTTGAGTCACATATGCAATAAGATTTACAGTACTGTCAAAGACAAAGTTTTTTTAGCTTTTTAAAATACTGGATGGGTTATGCTTGCAAACATTACTTCTAAGATTGGCAGTATTGAGGGAGTGAGGAACTGATATGGATTTGAGGTAGGGGGGTTAGTAAAATCAGAGTGGTTGAGTTGTACAGAAACAGGGAAAGAAGAGATGGTTGTGAAGGGACGTTGTGTTGTAATGGCAGTATGCTTGCAACAATAGCATTTGGAATTAATTGTCTGTCAGCTAATCTGAAAGTTTAGAATGGAATTCTTCGTATTAATTGCTACTTCTTTGGTGGGGAATTCCTTGAGTTTGGGCCCAAGGACGGAGAGGAAGTAGTCACTAGAGTGCAGTTTATTTACAGGACATCTAAGAGAGGTCTCACATTTAGACTCTGATGTAAGTTTGTGGCATATTTGGGTTGCCTTAATCATGTAACTAAGGAAGAAATTCTGGGGTTTAGAATGAAGGAACAGTGAAAAATTCTGCATGATCTTTCACTGGGAACTATTATGCATGCATTGATATGATGATGTTTGGAACTCAAGTCTTTTGCCTGTGCTGTGTGCTCCCCTCACTTAGTGCAGAAGTACTCTATGTGGTGCTTTGAGTCCTTACCAACAAATGTTTATACTGGGCAAGATGGGAAGCTTGTTTTTTTCTTAACAGCTCCAGGTCTCCTGTAAATGGAGTAAAAAAGAAGGGCGTTATGTCAGTTTATCGACTGCAGTTCTAGCAAATGACAATCAACTGAATAAAAGCTGCCAAATTGTCATTTGGCAACAGTGGATTTTTCTCTTTTCTGTACTTTTGTGTGACTTTGTAGTAGATTTCTGCAAGTGTGGGTGTATGGAGGATTGGGGACGGGGGTTGCCCTCCTGCAAAAAGTGCATCTGTGAGGTTAATTGAAAGTTGATCTATTTTGACAGTTTTTTGTTTCAGATGACTAAACATTCATTTAAACAATTGTTGACAGAGGAGCATTATTCTGTAAAAGTATTTCAGAGGACTTTTATTACATTTTTTCATTTTAACAAGTTAGCTTGCCTTGATTTGTAACACTATTGCAATAATTTCATAAGACATGCTTATAACCATTTCTTCTTTGACAGCCTTTCCGTGGTTTGGAATGGATATTGGAGGGACCCTGGTTAAGCTGGTGTACTTTGAACCAAAGGATATCACTGTTGAAGAAGAGCAAGAAGAGGTGGAAAACCTGAAGAACATCAGGAAGTATCTTACACTAAATGTTGCCTATGGGTCATCAGGCATACGAGATGTGCACTTGGAACTGAAGGACCTCACTCTGTGTGGACGCAAAGGCAATCTGCACTTTATACGTTTTCCTACTCAGGACATGCCTGCTTTCATTCAGATGGGTGGAGATAAACACTTTGCCACTCTTCACACTACATTGTGTGCAACGGGAGGAGGAGCTCACAAATTTGAGCCAGATTTCCAAACAGTATGTATTTTGACATTTTATTTTATGTACAGATCATGATGGATTAAGTTACCAGTGAGTGATCTTTGTGTGTGTGAGATGCAAGTCCATTCGGGATTATGTAAAATATATTTAAAATGAATAATTCTTATGGTGTTGATGCAGGGCTTTCACACAGGTTTATTGCCAGTAGTTCTAAATGTAATTACCCAGAACAATCTTTTTGTTCAAATCTTTGCTCTTCCTGGAGGGGAAATTTGATTACCTACTAGTACACCAATATTTCTCATTGTTGTTTTGATAGTACCAGAATTCACTGAGTCTTGTTTTAATTCCACTGCAGAATGATGAGCGAACATCCCATTTTGTTTATGCCTGCCCTTGCTAATGCTAAACTGCATTATTCTGACCCCAAATGTCTGATGTTGGACTTAAACCTACTATCACCCTCCTTTCCTGACACACCTAAACAAGGAAAGTATTTTGCTTGGCTGGACAGTGGACAGCAGGGTGAGATGACCCTAGTGTAGAGCTGTCTTAACATTATGTTACTGCTCTTTGACACTTGCTTGGCTTCTTGGTGGCTGCTTGGCCTTATTTCTAGGGTAGTGGGACATGTGTTCATTTTGAGTGGACTGTTCTCTGGCCTTTGCAGGCCATTTGTAGATTAGCTTACTTAAGTAAGCTTAGAAAAAGTGCAGAAATAGACAGATGTGGCTGTGTACCTAGATCCCTCACCTTTGAGTCTTCTCTCAATGGTGTGTTGTTAATGTTGCAGTTAGCAGGGTTATTTGATTTCTCAAAAGGTACAGTAATGCATTTCTTCACATTTAGTTTCAAAATGTAGTTCTGACACCAGTCATTTCTGTGATTTTGACCCTTCTGAAGGATATCTACATTGCTGGGTGTTCACTGGTTGCCGCAGCTTGCCTTGCAGTTGCCTGCAGACTTTGTCACCCAGATGAGGCCTTCCACATTGGCCTTGGAGTCCGAGAAGTATATTCTGAACAGGAGTTGTCCCAGCACCAAGCCCTGTGGCACGCCACTGGTGATTGGTCTCTTGCTAGAACTGGGTTCACCCACTTTAACCACATGTGCCCTTTCAGTGAGCCAATTGGCTATCCATCTAGTGATGTAGGGATTTATGCCCAGTTTTGTGAGTTTACTTAAAATACCGGAGTGGGGAATTTTGCCATATACCTTGGCCAGGTTGAAGTAGGAGGTATGCAGTGTACATTGGTGGAGGAGTGGTAGAGGGTATTTCTTGAGGAAGAACTGGGGGTGGCGGGGAAGTGAAATTTGAGATGAATTTATCAGCCAGATTTCCTATATCTTCTGGATGAGTATAGGAGATGCCATCTATAACTAATTCTACACATTGTTGCATGTTGCCCTTAAGATTGCAGACATAAGTGAAAAATATCGTATGGCTGTCCTTAGCTTTAGAGTTATTTTATCTCAGTCTGCTTTCAGAGACTGCTATTTTTATCTCGGTCTGCTTTCAGAGACTGCTAGTTCCCTGATTTGCTTGTTTATACTAATGAGGAACTTACTGCTCTGTTGTCCATATTCTTCCTTAATTCTTGACAGGATTTCTCCTTTTTGTTGTACAACCTATTAAGACCAGAGGTCCATCAGGGAGGCTTGTTTTGTATGGTTTGATCTGGGCTTATTTCGGTTTGATGCTGCCATTTCTCTGCAGTTGTTTGTGGTCGTACAGGGTTTTTGTGTACTCCTCTGCATAGGCTTCTCTGTTTTCTGGATTTGGGGGAGGTTGGAATCTAGCTGTGCCATCACTTAGTAGGAGATAGTTTGCCTTAGTAAATGCTTAAAGTTTTAGCGGTTCGGGGGGGGAGGGCTAGTCTTACCTTCCGGGCAGACTACTTTGTGATCTGATCTTACCTGTGAGGACATTGCATATTGGTGGGTGGGGGGCAGCATTCCCCTATATTTGTGAGTACCAGATCTAGCTTCTGCTTAAGGGAATTGCAGGTGTGTGTTTATGGATTATGTTCTGTTCTTGTCCTTTCACTGTATCTGCCAGCTAAACCCAAACCTGTATTAGGAAACTGTATTGGATTGGCTTGTTATCCACTGTTAAGTTTTTCAGCAGTGGGTATGTCAAGATCAATTTATGAAAGATTAAAAAAACAGCTAGCTTTATATGAATGCATATATTTTCTGAAATGTGGACATTGTAGTGCTTCCCATCTCTCAGTGACAGAGGATCCAATCCTTACAGTATCATTGTCTGTACAGTGCTGTACTAGACAGTGGCAGCTACCCAGTCCACCAACATCAGCAGTGTAAGTGATAAAAAGTGCCCACTTACCCTGAAGCAGAGAGATTAATTAAATGAAACACTTCATCTCTTGCATGTCCAGCCAACACTCACATTTCTGGCAAGTAATGCCATTGTGTGATGGAACTTTGTTTTCAGTGGGTGTGTGCTAGACTTAGCTTGTACAAGTCACTTGAGTATACATGTGCTAAAATTTTTCATTAAGTAGTACTTTAACCAATATTTATTACAGACTTTTGTTACTGACTTTTGCTTCAGTTTATCTGGCAGTTGGCACAGAGGTTAAGTTTTAAAGCTGTATTTCCTGTGGTACAGGGTTTGATCCCCTCAGGCATTATTTACCTCCTGTGCAATCTTGAACAAGTCACTCAGTCACACATTGCTCCTGGGTCATCTCGGAAAAGGTACTGTGTCCAGTGGGCCTATCTGATTAACAGACAGGATTATTATTAGTTCGTATTTTCAGTTACAGTATGTAACATATGATGTTAAGTTGTCAATCTCACCTTCATTCTTGCTGGATGGGTTCGGAGCCGAACCTCGGCTCCGACTCGGCCACTTACTAAAGCTCGAGAGCTAATTTTACCGGCTCGAGGCAACCCTATATCCCATGATGCTAGGCGATAACTACCCAGATCTCGTTTGCCTCTTTCGCTTGCGAGGTGCGTTTTTACCGGCTCTTGGTAAGTTTTGGAGTTTATATATATATATATATATATATATATGGTACCTTTCTACTTAGTTTCCCACTCCTTTCTCTTTTAGACTAACTTAATGGTTAATTTAAAACCTTTTCCCCGTTAGTAACCTTTCTTTCCCTTTATCCCAAATTATACATCCCTCCCTTTAGGTTAGGCCTTAGGACTTCCCCTTTCCTAATTCCTGACAGGGATTCTGTACTGTGTTTGTACCCCTGTATCCCTGTTTTTCTTAATTTGTGTGGATTTGGGCGTGTGTGTTTGTGTGTTTTTTACATTTGTGCCCTTTTACTTCGACAGCACTATGTCGAAGGACACAAAGGTCACAGGTTTCAAGAAGTGTGACTTGTGCTGTCAGAAAATGTCTCTGACAGACAGTCACACTTCTTGTGTTTACTACCTGGGACCTCTGCACCTGCAGGACTCTTGTTCTATGTGCCATGCATTCAGCCCAAGAGTCCTGCAGGAGCGCAGGAACAAATTAATCTTAAGGGGCTTATTAAAGCCCGAGGGCTCCCCGTCTAAGTCTGTGCCTGGGAAGCCCTCGAAGCCAGCCAAACCGTCAGCTCCGAGTCCTAAGCCTTCGGCTGCTGGCTCACCATCTGTGGCAAGATCGGCTCCGGCTGGAGCCGATACTTCTGTGTCGCAGCTTCCAGCATCGGCTCCACTCTGCGCCGATACCGCTGAGCCTCTACTCTCACGGTCGGTTCCGGCTGGAGCTGACGTATCTTCGGCTCCTTCGGCTCCATCCATCTCCAGGAAAAGGTCCAGATCCCTATCTTTGGAATCGATCCATTTGGCTCCGGGGTCACCCTTGCTCTCGGAGCGGAGCCATTCTTCTCGGTCGTCCAGGCTTTCCGACCATGACCTTGAGAGAGTGGCCAGTAGACTGTTAAAGTCTCAGGCACTGGCCCAAATGCTTCATAGCCCGTCTCATCAGACAGTGGCTATTTCAACTCCACCTACTATTCCTCCTTCAACTCTCCCTCAGAGTTCGGAGCCGGAGCTCCTCGGAGCCGTGACTGTTGTGGCGTCGGAGCCGATACCTCCCCCCTCGGCTCCGTCGTCCTCTGCTCCGATCTCCTCCTTGATGCCTTCGTTGGAGGGATCTGGGCGCCTGGTCTCTCTCGCGGCTCCGAGGGGGCGAGTGGCATCAGACCCTTGTCTGACCCTGTTCTCCCTCTCGGAGCATCGGCGCTGATGAGCTCGGCCCCGACATCGGCTTCGGAGCCGTCCCTGTCGGTGCGGCCTGGGGTTCCTACTTCTTCACAGCGGGAGCCCTCTGGCCTGTCTGATAGGGGAGCCTTCGAAGTGATGAGGAGCGTACTAGCCCCAGGGCATGGTCAACAGTCAGCTCCATCAGCTCCTCCCACTACAGTGCCTGCTGACGTCTCTTCCCACTCTCTTGCTCCCGGACCCAGAGATCCAACGCCTCAGGTTTCCCCACTGGGAATATCTTCCTCTTCCGAGGCTTCTCCTGACCCGTCAGGTGAACCTCCGCACAAGAGGACATGTAAGAGAAAGCATGTGGACTCCCCTGAGTCCATTACGTCCGATACCGACTTGGATGAGTCGGAAGGATCCCAAAAGTCCCCCTCTGAGGATGTCTCTTTCTCAGACATCCTTGAAATCCTCAAACAGAGGGGGAAATAATCCTTCTGAGGACGAGTCGGTTTACCTGGAGGCGTTTGGTTCTCGACCCTCCACCTCCTGGGTGTCTCCACCTTTTGACCCCCTTATGGAAGTGGTGGCACGGAAGCCGTGGACAGCCCCGGATTCGGTGGAACCCACCCCACAGAGGCCTTCTAAATTTATTACGGCTCCAGCTGATAGGCAATTTTTAACAAAAGTTGTCTCGGTTGATGCCATGGTGATGGCTGCAGCCACCAAGAAGGAACTAGCCGATCCTTCAGTACCTATCCATCCTCCTAACAAGGATTCTAGGACCATGGATGGGTACGGTAAGCGGATGTTTTCTTCAGCGACCTTTGCCATGCGGTCGCTGAATTACTTGTCACTTCACCCGCCTTCGGAGAGATGTTCTCAAAGAGTTGGGTGAAGTTTTACAGGATCCGTCATCTGCTGGGTCCCAAGATAAAATCAACTCACAGCTAAGAACCCTAAACTCCATTGTTAACTCCTCCATGCGGCTCATTTCCTATGCAGCTGATGGAGCGAGTAGGGCCGCAGGCACAGGTGTGGCCTTAAGGCGTCACGCCTGGATGCGGCTTTGTAATTTTGCAGACCCCTTCAAGGCGTCCTTCACTAACTCCCCTTTTGATGGTTCGACGTTGTACGGGCCTCAAGTGAAAGACACCTTGACCAGATGCGGGCAAGCTGGCAAGACTCTTTCTGCCGTAGGAGTCCGTTTCTCCACCCCTTCCAGACCATATCCTAAGGGTCAGAAGGGTGGAAAGATGTGGTTCCGCAAATCACAAGGAGTCACGCCTGATGCAAGAGGTCAGTTTACCCCCAGAGGCAGAGGGGGTAACAACAACAGATGCCTCCCAAGAGGCAGAGGGGGTCCGCAGAATCAGGGTAGCAGAGAGTCTCTTTCTGACAAACCCTTCCAACATCCCTGAGGTGTTGCCCGACTGTCCACCTTCGGAGGCAGTCGGGGGAAGATTGTCGCTGTACCCAAAAGCCTGGCTCTCCCTCACTTTAGACAAATGGGTACAGTCGGTTATATCCGAGGGTTACAAAATTCCCTTTATCCAAACCCCAACTCAACAAAAGGGAACCCTTCCAGACGTTCCACCCAGTCTAAGGGAACAAGCAGTGCTAGAAATATCAAAACTACTAGCAAAAAGAGCCATCCAGCCAGTCCCAGCAGACCAACTAGGATCCGGAGTCTACTCAAAGTTCTTTTTGGTACCAAAAAAAACAGGGGACTGGAGACCAATATTAGATCTCAGCAAACTAAACAAGTTTGTAAAAAGGACAAGATTCCGGATGGTCACGCTACAGTCCATTCTACCCTTTCTGGGCAAGGACAATTGGATATGCTCCGTGGACCTTCAGGACACATACTATCACATCAAAATTCACAGGCGCTCCAGAAGGTTTCTCCACTTTCGGCTGGGGGCCAGTCACTACCAGTTCAGAGCCCTGCCCTTTGGTCTCACTACAGCCCCCAGAGTGTTCACCAAATTTATGGCAGCAGTTACGGCTCACCTGAGGCGTCAAGGATTCCAGGTGTTTCCATATCTAGACGACTGGCTCCTCACCGCCACCACCAGGCATCAACTTCTTCAGGCCAGAGATTACACCATTCACATTTGCAGAGGGCTAGGAATCTCTATAAATTTCGAAAAGTCTGCCTTGTCACCTTGTCAATCTATTACCTTTATAGGCGCCAACTTGGACACCGTGCAGCTCTCAGCAAAGTTAACAGATCAAAGGATCTTAGATATTCAAAACCATGTCCATGTTCTGCTTCAGAGCGACAGAATTCAGGCCAAGTATGTCCTGAAAGTATTGGGGCTCATGGCGGCCGCCATCACACTTCTTCCTCTTGCCCGCCTTTACATACGTCTTCTACAGTGGATGCTTTTCGCCCAATGGTCTTTCCAACAACTCCCTATGCACCACAAGATCATGATAACTCCAATTTGCAAAAATCATCTGTCTTGGTGGATGTTGTCCCCTCAAGTCCATCAAGGCAGACCCTTTATTCCTCCCTCCCCGGTTGCCACAGTCACATCGGACGCCTCCCTGATCGGGTGGGGGGGGGGGGCATTTTCAGGGCAGGACAGTCCATGGCACATGGCAGCCTTTCGAATGCCACCTGCAAATAAATGTCCTGGAGATGAGAGCAGTGCTTTTGACGTTGCAAGCCCTCCAAGACTCTCTTCCCCTGGGGACTATTGCAATCCGAACGGACAATATGTCCGTAGTGTGGTGTATCAACAAGCAGGGCGGAACCAAGTCCTATCCCCTCTGTCGAGAAGCACTCAGACTTTGGCAATGGGCGATCTCTTCTCAGCGGTTTCTGATAGCAACGCATATCCCCGGGAAGTCCAACATCATAGCGGACAGGTTGAGCAGAGCTATTCTCATGCCACACGAGTGGTCTCTCAAACAATCTGTGATGGAAGAGATTTTTCAGAAGTGGGGCCTTCCTTGCTGTGATCTTTTTGCTACACCTTAAAACAGCAAATGCCCCGACTTCTTCACCCTCTTCCCCCTTCCAGGCCATCCCCCCAGAGATGCTCTAGTCCACTATTGGCCTTGGGGACTTCTTTACGCCTTTCCACCCCTTCCGTTAATATCACAGGTAATTCAGAAAGCAACCGTCTTGAGAGCCAAGATGATTCTCATTGCCCCTTATTGCCCTCGACAGATATGGTTTCCGTTCCTGCATCGTTATCTCTTGGTGCAGCCTTGGCATCTGGATCCAGTGCCAGATCTTTTGGCCCATCAGTCGGGGCAGCTGCACCAATCCCTCCATTCTCTCAACCTCACTGCTTGGTTGCTCCACTTCCGTCCCTAGCCAGGCTTCCTATGATTTCAAATCCCGTCCGGGATATCATAGTAGTTTCCTTAAATCTTCCACCAGAAGGATCTACACTAGTAAATGGCAACGTTTTTCCTTCTGGGCAAAGGCTAGAAATACAGATCCGTTCACTGCTCCAATTCACTCGGTCTTGGATTTCCTAGCTGAAATTTTTCATTCAGGATCTTCATCCTCCACAGTAAAAGTTCAGTTGGCAGCCATTTCAAATTTTCACATAGGCCTGTCGGACTGCAGCATCATGTCCCATAAGCTTTGCATAGCATTCCTTAGAGGTGTCTTTTTACTAAGACCCCCGATCAAAGATCCTCCACCACAGTGGGATCTAAACTTAGTTTTAACATCCTTGATTCTACCTCCCTTTGAACCTGTGGCTTCCTGTTCATTGAAATTACTTTCCTGGAAAACACTCTTCCTGGTCGCTGTTACATCTGCTAGGAGAGTATCTGAACTTCATGCCCTCTGCATTCGTCCTCCTTACTTAGTCTTCCACAAAGACAGAGTTTCTCTAAGAACGAACCTCTCTTTCATACCCAGGGTGGCTTTGCAGACAAATTTAAATCAATCAATCGACCTCCCAGTTTTCTTCCCTAATTATTCAAACAGGGCGGAGCAAAAACTGCATTGTCTGGACGTTCATCGTCAGCTCCGATATTATTTGGACAGAACTAAACAAATCAGGAAATCTGATCAACTCTTTTTATCTTGTGCAGAAAGTAGGAAAGGCCTTCCAGTATCCAAGGTAACCCTGTCTAGGTGGCTCTCTTCTCTGATCACGTATATTTACCAACTCAGAGGTAAAGAATTGCCTTATAGGCCAAGAGCCCATTCAACCAGGGCGCTAGCCGCATCAACAGCCTTTCAAGCTAGACTACCAATAGACACTATTTGTGCAGCAGCCACATGGGCTTCGCCTCATACCTTTGTTTCGCATTACAAATTGGACATGGCCTCCAGAAACAGGGCAAATTTTGGTTCCACCATTCTCAAGAGTCTGTTCCAATGAGCCACCCAGGATGAAGGTGCTAGGGACGCGGTCCCATCCAGCAATAATGAAGGCGAGATTGACAACTTAACATTGAGAAGTTATGTACCTACCATAACGTTCCATGTTAGTTGTCTTCTCTCGCCTTCTTTCTTGCGTCCCGCCCACCATCCCCCTAGCCTGGACAGACCGAGATTTCCCCTTCTTTGAAGGGTCCTGCTCTTGCACTTTCAGCCAAATAGCTTGTCCTAGGGTAACTGCAGCTTAGATAGCGATCCTTTCGGGGTTATCCTTTTTCCTCCTCCTCTCCAGTTGGAGGACTATATTGCCTAATGTTGTTTCAGCTACCAAATGAGATCTGGGTAGTTATCGCCTAGCATCATGGGATATAGGGCTGCCTCGAGCCGGTAAAATTAGCTTTCGAGCTTTAGTAAGTGGCCGAGTCGGAGCCGAGGTTCGGCTCCGAACCCATCCAGCAGGAAAGAAGGCGAGAGAGGACAACTAACATGGAACGTTATGGTAGGTACATAACTTTTCATTTTACATCAGAGTTGCTATTAATATTTTATTTGATAAGTCATACAATGGAGTTATTAAAAAAGTTTATTTTTTAGGTAATGCCAGTGTATGATCAGATTTTTGTTAGCTGTTAGTGTTTTTGATTAGAGCCTCCTAGGATGGCTGCGTACATTCCATAAGTTAGCCGATGTATGTGAATTCACTTGCACAGTTTGTTGCTTTATAATGTGCAGTATCCGATACACTGGTTTTCACTACTGTTCTTGTTTTTTCTATTTTACAGTATCTTGAACAGGTTTATTTTCATCTGAGGTAATAAAAGGTGAATTGTTAAATAGTTTTTGTGTTTTGAAAGGGAATAATTTTAAAGAAAAAGCTGCTTGTGTTCAACCAGCTAGCATGGAAAAAACGTCTAGTAATTTTCTTGTTTTTGTAGTTTGCATTGTTCTGTATTTCAACATTGCTGCTAGAATTTATGTTTGTAAAAGTAATGCAGGATTCATCAGTGGTTACACTGCTGGCTGTATCTGGTCAGGTTCATAGAAGGTTACTAGGCTAATGGCCCTAGGGCCTTTATAAGCATAGCCATTTAAAAAAATCTGTGTACCCTAATTGACCATAGTTAGATGGTCATTGTTAGCACAGCAATTCTGTGATGAGCACCAACTATCTTTGTCCACAAGGGGCATAGGTCACACCCCAGGGATGAGTTTACAGTCACTGATCCAGTTGTCAAGGTTGCGTTTAAATAGGGTCATTGAGGAGCTCTGATTCATGTGAAGTAGGAGCTTATTCCAGAGGAGTGGCAATCTCTGGGAAATGTATCTGTCTCTTCATATTTCGTTAATGAGCACAGGCTAGGTTGAGATCCCTTAAGCAAGTGACTCTTGTCCCATTTCATTTGTGGATATGCAGCATTTCCATTGGGGCAGAGTCAGAGACTGGTCTATAAGCCAGGCACAGGTTGCCTCTCAGCAGCCTGTATGATGCAGAGTACAGTGACAGGGCTTGCAGTCTTCTCATGTAAGTCACATTTTAGAGGCGCTAGATTCTCTTGGTTAGAAACCTCTGTGCTCTCTCCAGTTGCTTCAGATGTCTGGTGAGAAACATACAGAAGGGAGCATTGTACTCAATTAGTGGTCTGATAAGGGCCGAGTACAGAGGAGTTATATCCTCATTACTCTTGGATGCGATGCACTTATGAGATGCACAGTGTAGAAGGCCTTCCTTACCATTATGGACACACAGCAATCAAGGTTTAGATTGCTATCAACCTGTTTTCCCAAGTCTCGCACCACTGGGTTTGAGCTTAGAGGGGTGCTATCTATACCATAATTAGCAGGGACTACTACTTTGATTTTTTTTCCATAAAGTTTTCTATTTTGAATATGAAGTATGTTTCATTGTACAGACATATGTAAAATCTCTAAATATGTTTCTTGAAAATTAAAAGGAAGACAGTTATATAGAAGCTCCAGATTTCCTGCATAATAGCTGGAACTTCCCACTAATGTGTCTGGTATATTGGCAGTATGACACTTAAATATTTATGAGGCAGAGTGTACACAAAGACATGAACAAGTGACCTTTTGTCAAAGCTAACCAGTATAGTGGATAAGCTACTGAAGGTACACAATCATCTTGCTTAACCTGGGAGTGGAAACATGCATACAAACCGTGACTACGATCTCTCCTAGTTTCCCACCTTCTAGGCCTCCCCATACCATTTGTGCAGATTATTTCTTTATTTTTTTTTCTCCATACTTGGTCTTCAGCTTTTTCTTACATCCTTCAGCACACCTTAACTGGCCAAGACTGCAGTAGGACATAACTGAATTATGCATGGGGGGGTTGGTTGTCATTAGTCCCCAAGAAACCATAGGGCCCTAGATGCTGTGAGATGCATTTTGAAATTGTTTTCCAACCTTTTGATCCACTGATGGCCTGTATAAAATCATATGTAAGGAGAAAGAACTTCTTTTTTGTTTTTCAAGAAAGAAATAACATTTTGTCCAGTTCTTAATATTCAAGGCTGACAAAGCAACACCTCACAACTGTCTGGGAAGCAGTGCTTATGAAGTTACATAAGTCATATCTGGGAATGGTGACTGCCTGTCTCCGTACTCCCCTCCCCCAGAAAAAAGATGGACACCTATTGTGTTAGGTTAGAATGAAATTGAAAGAGCAGATTTCTTCAGTTAGGCTGTTACTGTCATACGTTTCTGCAGCATCTCCTTATCCTTTCCCCCAAAATGCAGCTACCGTCTGTGTAGCCCTTTGATTTTTACACAGGCATGACAAAGAAAGAAAGAACAAATGGCCACAGTAATATATTTCTTCTTGTTGATGTCAGACATGTATATACAGCAAGCCTCCTTAACCCTGCACCCAAAAGACAGCCAGCTGTATACATGTCTGATGTTTGATTATGGGAAAAGGGAGAAAAGTGTGCACTTGCATTAGCCTATCCTTCCACTCCCACTATTTGGGAATATCTGCCTAGTGGTGGATCTAGCTCAGCAGCTTCTGCTCACTGCAGAGCTTAAGCTCCTCCCTTCTGTCACAATGCATCTGAGTGCCCTCTCAGCCCTCAGATCTCATTTGTCACATTTCAGATTCAGACTGTGTCTCCAGAACCATTTTATAATTACTTAGTGACTTTCCTATCGGCTTTTTCCTGCCTAAAATCAGAGTAGCCTTTTTGGTAGTGCAAAAGAAAAAACAAAGTTTATGTATTCCCATCCCTTTCTTATTTATTAGGTGGAAATTTAATCTTCTTTATTGATTTCCTTTTTTTTGTCATCCCTCTATTTTTAAATATTAGTCTGTTCTACATTGTTGTTCCTTGACTGTTGTATGACATTTTGTGCACGTATAGATAAGACTTCCGGATTCTAAAAAAAAGTACCAGCTGTGTGCACAGAATTATGCTTAAAGATACCCGCAACTTGTGCATGGTATACCTGGGGCCAGAACACCTACAGGCCTCTTGTGGAATATGCACAGCCTTTAGGCCTTGTTCATTAATGGAATGAAAAAAAGTTGATTTTTATAAGGTCTCTTGTGTTCTGATTCTGTAGGAAAACAAAGGTGATAGAAGGAGAGTAAAGAGAAACCAAAAGAGAGAGAGAGAGAGAAAAGAGAGAGTAAAAAAAAGAGAGAGAAAAGAAGATGGGTGTACTCCTCTTCAGGGCCTCCTCCCTTGCAAGAAACTCTTCTCAATCATTTTGGATCCAGCCATTTCTCCAAGCCTGTTATTGTCCCTGACTGGTTACCTGACAGGGAGACTTCCGGCATCCCCCCCGCCTCTTTCTGCTCTACAGCATCTGGGAGGAGTGTCTCAAACTTTGACTGGGCTCAGATGATGAGGGCCTTTGTCAAGGCCCTTGTAAACATGGGTGTCATCCTGCCCCTTCTGTTTCCATGGTGGATCAGTTTGGCCCAAGGACTCCTACTACTGACTCCCCTTCCCTGGTGCATTTTTGGTGCCAGTGGTATTTGAGGTGGCAGCTATCCTGATACATCCTCATGTAGCACTAACTGGGTCTAAGCCATTGATTGCGAATTGCATCTGCTGCAACCAGCAACAGTTCTGTTTGTGCAGGGTGAGTCTCTGCACCATACCCTTGTATCCAAGTCCTCTGTTTTGTCTTTGGCACCATGTTTGGTCTATTTTCTGTGTAAGGTCACTTGGTGTTTGAGGTTTCAACTCCAGTCTGAATGTTGGAGGTGGTGCTGACCAGGACCTTCTTTGGGCCAGGTGGCTTGGTGTTCATCTTCAGATTCTTCAAGGGAACAATCTCCCACCCCTCAACCCAGGCAGGAGATGCACCTTTAATTTTAGTTCCACCTGTCAGCACCAGTCTTTCTGACTCCTTAAGTCTTCATTATCAATTCACAGGAAGGAGCAGTGCTGAGTGTCTTGACCCACCCCCTTTCAGCAAGGAGTCCAGGACTTTTCGGGACCTTTGAAAGACTCTCCAACCCCAACCCCCCCCCCCGCCCCCTACACACACACCATAACTTCTCCAAAAAAGTGCTTGCAAAAGGGGGCATGTAGATATGTAGATTCCCTTATGGAATCTCTCACTCCCAAAACTAACCTTGATGAAGGGAAAGTTATCACACAGTCCCCTCCTGAAAATCCCAGTTTTGATGAAAACTTAGAATTGATGTGCCATATTGGTACTTGGCCTGCTCACCCCCCCCCCCAAAGCCATTGTTGCAGAATTTATGCCCCACAAATCCACATAAGATCTTGTGCTGCCTGCCCAAGAACAGATCCCATTTGAGCAAATGCCCTCTTATGGACTGCATTATTGTGGCAACTGCCATTAAGAGTTAACTATTCTGAATAAAGTTTTGTGGTCCCTCCTCTAAACAAGGAGTCCAGTAGGTGTTGACCATGTAGGGAAGAGTGCATTTGCTTTGGGAATCTTAGCACTCCTGGGGCCGAATTATCTTAACCATATGAGTAGGTTCCAAAGAGACTTAGCCAAGCAGACACCGCCCTCTTTGTGAAGAACTCCCACTCCACATGTCCGAAAACAGAGTTTCAGGTGGCTGTGATATTGCCTTTTTCCAGGTTTCTCTACGAGACTGCTACAGCACTGCTGATTGAGCAGTTAAGGCAGAGGGCACAAGCATTGTCATGCTTTGCCATGTCTGGTTGCATTTGTCTGAATCTGCAGACAATCTCAAGGCATCATTTGAAGTTCATCATAAATCACTGCTGCAGTAGCCTTCTGCTGTTTTGATTATATCCAGTATATAACCGCCGGCCAGTCTTAAAAAGCCGTTGCCCCCCCAACATATGCACCCAGGCTGCTGTCAGCTTGAGCTCCTCTCTGGAGAAATTTGCAGCCTGAGTGCCAAAACATTTCAGTACTTAACACCCTCGAGAGTGCTCAAGATCAACAGATGTCCTTCCATATCATAGTTGCAGTATTCTTTACATATGGGATCTTCTGCTGAGGATAGCCCAACATCTGGCCAGTATCCTAAAGCCTTTATAGTGCCATACATCACATGTATGCTCCTACATAAGGAGTAGAGCGTAAAGGTGATGTATGGACACAAACACTCAGAACTTCTTTGCTGCCAGAATGAATGCCATTGTTGAACATTGGTCTGAATGCCTTTCTGCTGTGCTGTTTACCAAGCCATCTTCAGAAAAGTGCCTCGTTGAGGTTTCTTCTCTATCTTTTTTTATTATTGTAGTGTACTTGTGTTCATGTCTTCCAAGAAGGGGAAATGTCAGTGTGAGAGGTAGATTTCCCTGTAAAGGCTGTCACGACCAGTGCACTTTCCACCGCAATACACAGTGCTCAGTCTGTCAAGCATTTGTCCCCGAGAACCTTTATAGTTGCTTATCTTCCTTATCCATATACTGTGAGAACCAGCAACTTAAGCTGTTAGCCTAGGTTACTATGGTGCAGTCCTCCCATTCAGGGGGTTAGTCGCCTGCCAAGAAAAAAGCCAAAAAGGCTAGGCCTGATCTGGTTGCTGTCCGGCCTCTCCTGACTTTTTTCTAGAAGCTAGTGAAATCCCTGAAGACCTCTGATTCCTCTGCCATGACCCCATTGGAAGCCGGTATGGATCTGATTTCTTGCATGTTATCTGAGGCTTTTCCAATGTCTGTTATGGATGTTGAAGGGGAACTTTGGCTATGTCTTAGGGACAACAGGGGGATTCCTCAGATTTTGGTTAGGAAAGAGATTCAAACTGTGTTTATTGAATCCCACCAAGGGTCTGAACCATTGAGAGTCTTTTGAGTGGATGTCCTGTTCAAGAAAAAAAAGAAACACATTACCCCTGTTGTTAAAGATCCCCAGTGTGAATGTCAGGATTTTGCTCACGGTTTATGCTGTAATGGCCTTGAAGCCTCCTGAGGGGGTGTCTGTCCCTGCTCCTCCCCGGTCTTCCACCCCTGTTAAAAAGCCTAGAGAATTTGATTCCTTAAATGAAGACTTGGATTCTTGAGGAAGAATCCCTAGCTTACTCCTCTCAGATTGCTTCCCGTCTAGACTGTGGTTCTCAGGAAAAGGATTCCTTGAATGCAGCCTACCCCTTGGAAGAATTCCTTTGGGGATACTATTGCCTGTATGACTGAGTACTTTAAATGGAATTGCTCATAGGTCTCTGACATCCAAAAAAGATATTATGAACTTTTACAGATGAAGTCTCCTAAGCCATTTGCTGTTCCTCCTGTTTTGGCAGCTGTTTTGGACACCTTTTCTGCTGCCTCTGTGGCTCCTGATTCTCAACTCCTGGCTCCTCAGAAACCTGACAGGTTCTACAGGTGCCTGAGGATTGCAGATTTTTAAGTGCCCTTCTGCTGATCCTTTAGTAGTTTCAGTTTCCTCTGACAAGCCTTCTAAACACTTTCCCTCAGATAAGGCTAGCCGAGCTCTGGAGAGCTTGGGTAAAACGTATACACTACGGTCATCTTGTCTTTTAGGGCCATTAATTACCAAACCCACATGACCAGGTATGTTTTGACTTTTCTTCCTCAGGTAGATTCATTGGTCTCTGACCTTCTTAATTTTGATGGGAAGGCTTCAGCTCTTTCCCTCCTTGGCTACACTTCCCAGGTAGCACATCACTCCATAAAATGGATCTGTGATGCTGCTGATGCCTTTTCCAGAGCTGCTGCTTTTATTTCTGTTATAAGGCATTCATTATTCTTGGCTATGTCTACAGGCTTTATCTGATGATATTAAAGCCAAGGGTTTGGATGCCTGTATTGGTAATAAAAACTTTTTTTGTGACAGCTGCTGCTCAGTATAAGGGTAAAGCCTTGCAGGAACTCCGACATACTTTTGTATTTCCTATCCCCAAATTCCAGAGGAATTACCCTTGTTAGTCTGCCTTTATCCGCAGACAGACTCGCCTACCTCATAAGTGTAAGGAGAGATCTAGGTGTATTCCTCCTGCTAAATTCACTCAGAACCCTTCCTTTCAGGTCAAACATGTCTCTGTTTGACATTTGGCTTCCTATTTTCCCTTGCCGAGGTCCTCCTGTCTCCCTGGCTTTCTTTGTCTCTTCCAAACTGTTGTCAGATCACCTCAGACTCCTGGGTGCTGTTTATCATTCTTCAGGTTTAACCCCCCCCCCCCTTCTCGGGCATTCCACAGCCTCCTTAGGAACAGTGTCCTCATTTTCCAGAGGTTTTGCAGTCAGTTTTGGATCAGGACACCATTCAGTCTGTTCACCTTCCCAACTGGGATTGGGATTTTACTCCAGAATGTTTTTGGTTCTTCAAAAGGAGGGTATCTAAAGACCCATTCTGCATTTTTCTCTTTTCAACACCTTTCTCAAGGTCCCTTCTTTTCAAATGCTGCCTCTTCAGACCTTGTTTCCTCCTCCTCTTCTTTCCAAGGCCTTCTTGGTTTCCTTGAACCTTCATGTCCCCTGTCACCGTCTGTTTAGGAAGTTGTTTCTCTATTTCTTCCTCTCATTTCAGTTCTCTGCTTTGCCCTTTAGTCTTTTTACTGTCCCAGGGGAATTCACCAAATTCCTCACTCCTGTTATTGCCTTTTCCAGACTCTGAGGGATACACATTTTTCTTTTATTTGGATGACCTACTCATTCAGGTTTCCTTTCCCAGCAGTCTGATGCAGAATCTCCACTTTACCGCTTGTCTTTTGCAAAGTCTGGGGTTCACCATAAACCTCAAGAAATCTGTACTAACGCCCTCCTAGGATCATATTTTCCTGGTGTGCCAGCTTCAAACTCTTCCCATGTTGGCTTCTCTTCCTGCTCCAAAAGTTTTATTTCTGACAACCTTTTTCCAGTCTCTCCTTCCTCTGGCCTGTTTTACGGCCAGGGAGTTTCTCTGAGTTCTGTGGTTTATGGCCTCGCACATGCTTCCTCTCACCAGGCTCTGACTGTTTAATTTCTGCAAGTCTCTTGAGTTTCTAATACCATGATGGGAATGGACCCCATTCCTAAGTCAGCATATTATTAAAGTTCAGAAAATTGATATTTCAGTCTTTGATATTAGTCAAAAGTGCTCTTTGCAGAACCCACATTGTGCCCAGAATTGTCTCCTTCTGCAGTTCATACGCAGTTGCATGTATTGGTAGCATATCTAAGTATGACTGTAAATTCTTTTTGAGACCCATTGTTCCTACTACTATTGGTACTGTCTGGGTATCCTTTGTTCTACATTGCCCTCATTTCTCCCTGCAAATGCTGGTATTTTATGATTTTGTCTCTCTCTATATGTAAGATATTATCACTGGGTGTAGCAACTTCAGTGACGAAAACGCTACTTTTGTTTTCTTTTCATGGACAGCTGTATTTGGTTTTCTTACATCTATATTTTGAACTGTCATTTTAATTTCTCCAAGTCGTTTGGGTTTCTAATACCATGACGGGAATGGACCCCATTCCTAAGTTGAAGTATGATTAAAGTTCATGAAATTAGTATTGTTTCACTCTTTGATGTAAGCCAAAAGTGCTCTTCGCAGCACCCGCAATGTGCCCAGTAATGACTCCTCCTGCAATTCGTACAGTGTTACATGAATTGGTAATACATCTAAATACGATTGTAAATTCTTTTTTATAAGACCAGTTGTTCCTACTACTATTGGAACTGTCTGGGTATCTTTCTTCCACATGGCTCTCGTTTCTGCCTGCAGATCGAGGTATTTTATGACTTTGTCTCTCTCTGTATGCAAGACACTGTAGTCACTGGGTGTGGTGATTTCAATAATCAATGGTACTTTTGTTTTCTTTTCTTGGACCACTATATCCGGTTTTCTAGCATCTATCTTTTGGACTGTTGGTATAGGGTGATCTCATGTGATGTAAACTTCATCATTTTCTATGATTCTCTGTGGCTCATGTTTCCAGTGCTTTTCAGCTACTTCAGTACCATAATGTTTGCACAATCTCACCACATTATTATGCCTTTCAGTATACAGTCCCTCTGCCACAAGAGAGTCGCAACTAGCAATAAGGTGTGTGACTGTTTCCAATTCGGTTCCACAAAACCTACATATATCTGTTTCTCCCACATGTTCAATAGACTTAGTAAACCAACGTGTACGTAGCCCACTATCTTGGGCTGCCAATATTAACCTTTCATTTCTTGATATAAATTCTCCTCTCCTTAACCATTCCTGCATTTGTTCTTGATCAACATGAGGCTCTTCCAGAAATTTTCTATACCTGTTGGTAATGGGTGATCCCATGTGATATAAACTTCATTTTCTATAATGCTATGTGGCTCATGTTTCCAATAGGTCTCAGCTACTTAATAGTTTGTTTACACGATCCTCAATGTAGAAGTCTTACCACATTATTATGCCTTTC
Organism: Protopterus annectens; assembly: GCF_019279795.1. Lineage (NCBI taxonomy): Eukaryota > Metazoa > Chordata > Ceratodontiformes > Protopteridae > Protopterus > Protopterus annectens. Next base: position 34,659,244 of record NC_056729.1, read on the forward strand.
AGTATACAGGCCTTCTGCTATTGGTGTATCGCACCTAGCAACAAGATGTGCAACTGTTTCCATTTCAGTTTTACAGAACCTGTATTTGTCTGTTTCTCTGACATGTTCAATGGACTTAGTGAACTACGCAACATGTTGGTTTACAATCTGGGGCCGCCAATGTTAACTTTTCATCTTTTGGTGTAAATTTTCTCCTCAATCATTCCTGCATCAGATCCTGATTGCCTTTTCCGCATTTCTTGCCTTCTCATCAGATCCTTCACCTTGTATTCTTTATTTTGCTTTGTTTTGTTTTTTGCACATTCTGTCGCTGCCTATTATTTTTATCTAATTATGGTTTGATTTCCATTCCCACTTGACACAGATATGCATCTGCAAACTAGGGAAGTCATTTGTTTATTTATTTGACATTTGTTGACCGGGAAAATCCGACTGGACTAGTGCCCTTTTTCATCAGAGGGCGGGGGAGAGAAGCTCCAACAAAGAAACAAATTCTGTGTTATTCATAAGTTCCACAAAGAAACAAAAACTGCATAATTACAATTTAAGTATAACCTCCAATAGCACTATACAGTTAAGGGAAAGCACTCAGTGACATAATAAAAATGCACATTGAGAATGAAAACTTGTATGCATATGGACCTGAAAGTACAAAATAGGGTTTAATAGCTTACAGTCAGGTATGTGCCATATTATGAGAAGAAGTAGGAGGCAATTATGTTTTGCAAGGCTGGTAGGAAGAGAGACAACATAATGCTGTGGGTACATTAAGAATTTTATTGAATTTTAGTAAGTGTTTAAGGTTATGTGAATAATGAGAGTATTATTGAGAGTAATAATTAAGGAGAGTATGCAGGGGCGGCTCGTGGCATCGGGCTGCCGGACTGCAGCCCCCTCAAAATAAAAAATAGAAAGAAAAATAAAAAAAAAATATTTTTTGAAATTTCGCGGACTTCGCGCATGCGCAGTAGTCCCGACTACCGTCAGTCTATGCGCATGCTCAAGGCAGTCCGGCAGTCCCCATAGGGGGACACAAGGAGACGTCTGTGCACTTTTAAAGTGCACAGACTCGCTAGGATTATGGGTCGCGTCCGGACTGCAAGAGCAGCAGTCAGGACAATCTCGTCGTCGGGAAGGAGCATTGGGATCTCGTCGGGCTTTCCTTGGGATCTCGCGGGTCTTTGGAGTATTGCGCGGGAAGGATGTACGTTAGCTGGATATATTCAGGTAAGTGTATGGTGCTTTTTACCTTTATTTTACAATGTTTATACTGGATTGTGTGCGTATGGTGCTTATGCTTTACTGGAGTGAGTTTGTGTATGGTGCTTATGCTTTACTGGAGTGAGTTTGTGTATGGTGCTTATGCTTTACTGGTGTGTGTGTGTGTGTGTGTGTGTGTGTGTGAGAAAATGCCCCAGGTGCTTATGGTGGTGTGGTAGGGAATACCTCAGGCTTGAACCCTGTACCCTGTATGCAGGTGTTAGACTTGAGTTCCCTACCCACCACCATTTGTAAAAAAAATTGCAGATTTTTGCCTCATATTCGATCTGATCTGTTCCTCATAATATCTGTGGTTTGTAAATGTTGCAATGCTTGATATTTGATGGTGTAGTAGTAGTATTGTTGCTTCACAGCTGCAGGTTCTTGGGTTTGATTCTTGGCTGGGGTTCCTTCTTTGTGGGGTCTGTATCTTCTCCCTGTGTTTGTGTGGGTTTGCTTTTGTGTCCTCCCATGTTACAAAGACATGTCTGCATTATTTCTTCCTGGGCCTCTGCTGAAAATTGTTTATTTGTTCCAAGTCAGACTGTCCTGATTAAAAAATGTTAAATAAAATTGACAGGCATTTGAATTTCAGACTTAAGGGTTTCTGAATGTTTAATTCCTTGCATATTTGATGGTGCAGTGGTAGTATTGTTGCCTCACAGCTATAGGTTTTCTGGTTTGATTCTTGGTTGGGGTGGCTTCTGTGTGGAGTCTGCATCTCCTCCATGTGTTTGTGTGGATTTGCTCTGGTGCCCTGCCATTTTACAAAGACGTGTCTGCGGTTTTAATCCCTGCTGAAAATTGGTTTTGTTCTGTCCGCAGTAAAATTGACAGGCATTTGAATTTCAGACTTCAGGTTTCTGAATGTTTAATTCCTTGCATAATTGATGGTGCAGTGGTAGTATTGTTGCCTCACAGCTATAGGTTTTCTGGTTTGATTCTTGGTTGGGGTGGCTTCTGTGTGGAGTCTGCATCTCCTCCCTGTGTTTGTGTGGATTTGCTCTGGTGCCCTGCCATTTTACAAAGACGTGTCTGCAGTTTTAATCACTGCGTCTCTGCTGAAAATTGTTTTTGTTCTGTCCGCAGTAAAATTGACAGGCATTTGAATTTCAGACTTCAGGTTTCTGAATGTTTAATTCCTTGCATAATTGATGGTGCAGTGGTAGTATTGTTGCCTCACAGCTATAGGTTTTCTGGTTTGATTCTTGGTTGGGGTGGCTTCTGTGTGGAGTCTGCATCTCTTCCCTGTGTTTGTGTGGATTTGCTCTGGTGCCCTGCCATTTTACAAAGACGTGTCTGCAGTTTTAATCCCTGCGTCTCTGCTGAAAATTGTTTTTGTTCTGTCCGCAGTAAAATTGACAGGCATTTGAATTTCAGACTTCAGGTTTCTGAATGTTTAATTCCTTGCATAATTGATGGTGCAGTGGTAGTATTGTTGCCTCACAGCTATAGGTTTTCTGGTTTGATTCTTGGTTGGGGTGGCTTCTGTGTGGAGTCTGCATCTCCTGCCTGTGTTTGTGTGGATTTGCACTGGTGCCCTGCCATTTTACAAAGAGGTGTCTGCAGTTTTAATCCCTGCGTCTCTGCTGAAAATTGTTTTTGTTCTGTCCGCAGTAAAATTGACAAGCATTTGAATTTCAGACTTCAGGTTTCTGAATGTTTAATTCCTTGCATAATTGATGGTGCAGTGGTAGTATTGTTGCCTCACAGCTATAGGTTTTCTGGTTTGATTCTTGGTTGGGGTGGCTTCTGTCTGCATCTCCTCCCTGTATTTCTGTGGATTTGCTCTGGTGCCCTGCCATTTTACAAAGACGTGTCTGCAGTATTAATCCCTGCGTCTCTGCTGAAAATTGTTTTTGTTCTGTCCGCAGTAAAATTGACCGGCATTTGAATTTCCAACTTCATGTTCTTCAGAATACATAGTAGCACAACCTTTTTTATTTAGCAATTTTCTAAGTTTATAAGATGAATATTTTAAATTTGTCCCTATTTTTGGGACTGTATTCCCCCATTATTGGCTTCGTCCAGGTTTTTGTGCTAAGGTTGACAGCTATGGCAAGAACTGAATTCACTGAATATGTTTGAGGGCTGTATTCCCTCATTACTGGGTTTGTCCAGGTGTTTTGTACTAAGAGGTTGACAGCTATGGTGAGAACTGAATTCACTAAATGATAGCCATTTAAGTTTCAGTCTTCCTCTCTTTTACAAAGCAGCTGATGTGGCGTAGTGGTATGTTACTCTGACTGTTTTTTGCTCAGGGACCTTGGCAGTAAAATATATGGTGGCAACACAACATTTTATTCTAGCAACTTTCCAAGATTATACAAGCAATGTTTAATGTGTCCCTGTTTTTGGGCTTTTGACCCCCCCCCCAATACATTTTGGCTTTTCCAGTTTTCTTGAGCTGCGAAGTTGAGATGCAGTTGAGTACTGAGTAGAGTTTACAAGGAGCTGAGAGCTGCAGGGGAATAGAAGTTTAGTGCTTTGCCAAGTTAATACTATAGCACAACAGGTTGTGTACTTGCTTTTGATGCAGAAGGCTGTGGGTTCTACTCCCACAAGGGGTGGATGCTGCCGTACTAAGAATGTTCTCCTTGGTGAAGATACTAACTATGAGTTCGTTATCAGTTTGCCATCCATTTCCTCTTGCAATATTATTACTAGCTTATCATTTTTTAATGTAATATAGGCAATTTATTCCTGAGGGGCAACAGACACTTTATTTTTCGATGAAACCATGAAATATAAAGGTGATTGCTAGCAGCAACCGCTTCATTAGTTACAGATTTCTTTAATGTGGAATTATTTAGATGACTGACTTCAGAGATTGTGCATATTTACTGATAATGGACTGTAGAATTGTGCATATTTACTGATAAAGGTGGACTGTAGAATTGTGCATATTTACTGATAATGGTGGACTATAGAATTGTGCATATTTACTAATAATGGTGGACTGTGGAATTGTGCATATTTACTAATAATGGTGGACTGTAGAATTGTGTATATTTACTAATAATGGTGGACTGTGGAAGTCTGAGTAGACTTTTTTATGATAAATGTTCTCAACTGGGCAGTTTTGCCATTATGAGTGCATATGGTTTGTTTCATTGCTTACTGGAAAAAATGTTCAAAACAAATTTAAAACACCCTCTAACAAGTGTACTGTATTGTACAAGGAATATAATTTTAGTACAATGAGGAAGGTGTATCAAAGAGCACATGTATGTTTCATATGCAAGGAACCTATGATTCGAAAACAGCCTAAAATTAATCTTTATCTGCCACTGGCAAAATGTATTTTCTTTGAATGTGGGTTTCAATGCTGTTTCAATGAATGTGAGTTTCAAGGGCAGAGAAGTTTTAATGCTAAGTTTTCATTGTGAGACTGCATTGCTTTGTTTAACAGATGACTTAGTGTTTGTGCTGTAAAATACAAAATAAAACTTTCAAATGAAGTCCAACTCATCATAGAAGTAAAGCAGTATGCACATTAGTGTTTATGGTAAATGGAGTGAAATAGCCAAGTATAATGGTTCATTGGAATGGCTGCAGAGGCTCCATTCAACCATTATTTTGTCAGGGGGGGAAGGACAGCAAACTCAGACAGGCCCAGCTGAACTATACCTCCCAACTGTCCAGATTTTCAAAGAATGAATAGATTTTTGCTTCTTATTTTTGGTTTGTTGTTCATAAAATTTGTAGATGTTCTTCATCTCACATTGCTGCAGTCATAACCTGTGGTAGTCCGCTGTCCTCGGTCGGCCCGAATACCAAAGTGTTAGGCTGGCGTCGGTCATGGTCGCTCAGACCTGACGTCAGTACGCCGTGGTACTAAAGCGCATGACCGACGTCATATCCTCAGTCTTTTTTGCCGCATGGTCCGAAGCAGAAGCAGCGTTTGCAAGTGCCGTTCGGCGTTCTGAAATTTTCGAATTCTGAGTTTCAGACCGAAAACCTAGTTGGGCTAAGTACCCCGTTGGGGAATATTTTTGTTTTTTCTTGCCTTAGTTAAATCCGGATGTCAGAAAAAGTGAATAATTGTATTTCTTGTGGGAAACAGATACCTCATAGGGATTACCACTGTCTTTGTATTCCTTGCTTGGGGCCTGAGCACGACGTGGTCGGGTGTCGCTTTTGTGCTAGCTTTAATAAGCGCACCATTAAACGTAGGTTGGATTGTGCTAGGCTTGTCTTCGGTAAGCGGTGTAATTACAATATGCCGTCGGATCCTCCGACGCCCGCTACCGCTAAGAAGCGTAGGGATAAATCGCTTAAGTCCAAGCAGGATGAGTCGTCCGTTCCGGACGCCAGTTCTTTAGAAACTACGGTGGAATCTGTTGAACCAGCCGAGGTTTCAGTTGAGTCTCAAGGGGAGCCTTTAGTTTTGCAAGATGTGGCCTCTCAGGAGTTGGGTCAGGCTGAGGGGGCCTCTCAGGTTGCTGTTCTCCCTTCTTTACATAAGGTGGTTAGGCCTTCTCCTTCTGTCTCTAAGGCACCTTCCAAGGCCAGGCCTGGTTTGTCTGCCTCTGGCGTCAGTCCTAGTTCTGCAGGTTCTGTTCCTAAAAAAAAATGCTTAAAATGGCAGAAGATTTGATTACCTTGATCAGAGGTTCTATGCCCCCTTCGGATAAGAGGCCCAGGGTGGAGCCAGAGGTGGAAGGATTGGAACATTCTTCGGATTATTCAGAGTCTTCGGCTGAAGACATTCAGGATTTTACCCCTTATTCTGATTCTGATGCAGAGGATTCTACCCCTTCTGCTTCCCCTCCAGAGGACTTTTCTTTTTCAGAGACCCTGCATTCTATGAGGGAGCATTTTAAATGGGAAGGTCAGAATTTCTCAGATTCCCGTAAGAGACTTAGGGAATTATTGTTTTTACCACAGCATAGGCCCTTGGCTATACCTCCTGTTTTGGATGTGGTTCAAGATGTTTTCTCTGAGGCTTCCCTTAATCCAGACTCTTTGCCTCCTGCCCCGGTTAAGCCAGACAGGTATTACAGAGTGCCTGAGGCGCATAAATATTTGTATAAGAGCCCAAGGGCTGACCCAGAAACTATTAGCCAGGGACCTAAGGGTGTCAGGGCTTCTGTTGTAAAAAACCCAGTTCCTGTAGATAAGGATTCTAGAGCCTTGGACAGGTGGGGTAAAAAAGTGTATACCTCTTCCACTCTTGCAATGAGGGCTTTGAATTGTCAGTTTCATTTGCTGAAGTACCAGAATTTTCTCCTTACTCAGTTAAAATCTAAGGTAGATGCTTTAGCAGAGGGCATTGAGTGTAAGGAGTTACAGGATTTGGTTTATGCCTCTGATCAGGTGGGTGTAGGCATTCTTTGCAGTGTGGTTTTGATGCTTTACAGGCTTCTTCCAGGGTGGCTGCCACTGGATCAGTTATTCGTAGGCACGCCTGGCTTAAAGATCAGAACTTGTCAGAGCATGTTAAAGCTCGAATTTTGGATGCTCCCCTTCAGTCTGAAGTTTTGTTTGGTTCTCCTGTGGAGTCAGTCCTGAAGAAAATGGAAGACAAAGCTAAGTCTATGCAGACCGTTAAGGATTTTTTACAGGTGCAGCCCCCGAAGTTTAGCAGAAATTGGCCTACTAAGGGATGGGCTTACCCTTCTTCTGATTTACAGTCTAGGGGCAGATCTAGACGTGGTAGGGGCAGAGCGCAGACACAGGGTTCTTTCAGGCCTAGGACGTGGAGTTCACCTGCACAGTCTACAAGTGAGGGCAGGGGTCAGTCCTTTCGTAAGCAGACCCAATGACCTGCATTTTCAGCTGCCCGATCCTTCCTGTCTGGCAGCTCCTCTGGGAGGAAAGTTGGCTCTTTTCAGACAAAATTGGATTTTAGTCACCCAGGACAAATGGGTGTTGGACATTATAAGCCGAGGCTACAAGTTTTATTTCCACACATTTCCTCCTTTCAAAGGCATGCCAGATGTTCCTCCTCAGCAAAAGGTGGAGGCTCACAAGCAGATTTCTTTACTTCTACACATGGGGGCTATCCAGCAGGTCCCTCCGTCAGAAGTGGGCCTAGGATTTTATTCTCGTCTGTTTCTTGTACCAAAGAAAGGGAACACTTGGAGGCCAATTCTGGATTTGTCTATTCTCAACACATACCTGGACATTCCAAAATTCAAAATGTTGACTTTGCAACAACTTCTGCCTCTGCTAGGCAAAGATCATTGGATGGTAACTCTGGATCTCAAAGAGGCTTATCTTCATATTCCTATCAGGCCCAGTTGCAGGAGATTCCTGCGTTTTCGAGCTGGGACTTTACATTATCATTTCTCTGCATTGCCCTTTGGCTTATCTACTGCGCCCAGGGTGTTCACAAAGGTCCTGGCTCCGGTGATAGCCTTCTTAAGGTTAAGAGGAATACAAATTTATCCTTATTTGGACGATTGCCTGATTCTGGCTCAAGACAAAGACAAGCTACTTCACCATCTACAGTATGTTATGGCAGTGCTAAGGTGCCTAGGGTATTCTGTGAACGAAATAAAGTCCAGTCTAGTACCCTCTCAGGACATGTGCTTTCTGGGTGTGAGACTGAATACAGCCTCTCAGATGGCATTTTTGACCCCGGACAAGCAAAGAAATCTTTCCCTTTACTTTCACCAATTGTCTCTCCAGTCCAGGCTGACTGCAAGGACAGTCCTTCAAGCCTTGGGGTTCATGGCATCTTGTATTCTGGTGCTTCCCAATGCCAAACTGCATATGAGGAAGTTACAATGGTATCTCAAAAGTGTATGGACGCAACACTGCCACGATGTGGACACTGTCATTCAGATAATACCTTGCATTCAAAAGGAATTTTTGTGGTGGGCTCAGGAATGTCACCTAAACAAGGGACTCTCTGTGACCCGACCAGAGGCAAGTCAGATATTAACGACAGATGCCTCAGACATTGCTTGGGGAGCACATCTCAATGGAAAATGGGTTCAAGACATGTGGCCTGCCAGACTTCAACATTTGCATATCAACATGAAGGAGATGTTAGCAGTCCAATTTGCTTTGATGGCTTTCAAGGATCTACTTCACCCAGGACAAGTGTTGATTCAAACAGACAACACAACTGTCATGTGGTACATCAACAAGCAAGGGGGAACTCATTCGTACCCTCTTTGCAGACAAGCAATGATTTTATGGGAGACTGCTCTCAGTTTGCACCTCACTCTTCAGGCAAGGTTTCTGCCAGGAGCACAGAACTCCTTAGCGGATGTTTTGAGCAGACAGATGGTGGATCCCCACGAGTGGAAATTGGATCCTCAGATATTTCGACAGTTGACAGTGATTTGGGGGACTCCAGACATAGATCTGTTCGCTTCTCCACTAAATTTCCAGCTGCCAAAGTTTTGCACAAAGCTGTTTCATCCAAAAGCTTGGAAAGTGGATGCTCTATCATTCAGTTGGAGCAATCTTCACGTCTATGCCTTTCCTCCTCTGCCTCTCCTTCCCAAGGTGCTCTTGAAGATCAGACAGGACAAGCCTTCCATGATTCTAATAGCTCCGGATTGGCCACGTCAGCACTGGTACCCTCTGCTGAGGAGTTTAGTTCGGGAGCCTCCTTGGCCTTTGCCACCAGTTCCACACCTTTTGTCCCAGGCGGGCAATAACTTACTCAATATCAGGATACAGTCCCTGCATCTGACAGCCTGGCATATTCTGTTCTAGACCCTGGAGGGTCACAGCTTCCTCAACAAGTTTTGAATGTTATTTTGGAGGCCAGACGGCCTAGTACAAGGAAGGTTTATGCTGATAAATGGAGGAGATTTTTTCTTTGGAGCAAAGCAAAAAGCTTTGATGTTTCAGTACCTAATTTGAGTGTTTCACTTCAGTATCTGACAGAATTATTGGACAAAGGTTTGTCTTTCTCCTCTGTTAAAGTTCATGCTGCAGCCATTTCTGCTCACTATGACTGTGATCCACCATTATTTTCGCACCCTTTGTTTAAGCAGTTTCTTAGAGGGGCAAAGAACATAAGACCCCCATGTAGAGCTCCTACTCCTTCCTGGGATCTCAATTTTGTGTTGGAAAAGCTCACTTTACCTCCTTTTGAACCTGCAGCTACATCTGAGTTAAAGTTTCTGTCTTGGAAGACTGCTTTTTTGTTGGCTATTATGTCTGCTAGAAGAGTATCTGAATTACAGGCTCTAATGGCTGTTGAACCCTTCCTGATTTTTCATAAGGATAGGGTATCCTGCACTAATCCTACTTTTATGCCTAAGGTTGTTTCCAATGTGGCCTTGAACCAATCTATTCATTTGCCTACATTTTATGCTGACCCCCAAAATAAAGGGGAGAAAATTTTGCACTCTTTGGATATTCACAGGCAGTTGCGTTATTATTTGAGCAGAACTAAAGGGTTCAGACAGTCTCAACAGTTGTTTATTTCTTTTGCTTTGGGTTCTCAGGGGAAACATGTTTCTAAGCAAACTATTTCTAAGTGGATTGGCCATTGTATTGCTTTTTGTTATTCTCATCATGGTAAGGAGGTTCCGGCTGGAATCAGACCTCATTCCATTAGGGCTACTGCCACGTCTACTGCTTTTTTAACGGGTGTAGCTACTAAAGATATTCTGGAAGCAGCTACTTGGAGTTCAGTGCACACTTTTTCTAAACATTATCATCTCCCTCTTTACTCCAAGTCTAGGGCTGGATTTGCTACTGCAGTTTTACAGGGCATGTTAGCAGCTCCCAATGCTTTCTGATTTTACCAACCTCCCTTTACCTTTGCTTTGGGATTCTACCCACAGGTTATGACTGCAGCAATGTGAGATGAAGAACATAGTACAGTTTTGTACCTACCATAAATGTAGATGTTCGAAGATCCACATTGCTGCAGTCCAATTTACCCTCCCTCCTTCCCCACTGTAGTTTGGGTTGGTTGTGTGGTTTGGGTTGTAAATACTGTTTGTACATGGGTGGTTGGATATTTTGTATGTTTTTTGGCTATGGCCTTTCTTTTTAGGGCCTTCTGACATCTGGGGCAAGAAAAGACTGTGGATATGACGTCGGTCATGCGCTTTAGTACCACGGCGTACTGACGTCAGGTCTGAGCGACCATGACCGACGCCAGCCTAACACTTTGGTATTCGGGCCGACCGAGGACAGCGGACTACCACAGGTTATGACTGCAGCAATGTGGATCTTCGAACAGCTACATTTATGGTAGGTACAAAACTGTACTTTTTAATTCCTAAATGATTTGCCAGAAGTCACTCAATAATAAATTTCAGACTTCATAACCTTCAGAAAAATGCATGTTAAAGTAAGAGCTGTTCTATCAACTGTCTCAATTTATACAAGAGCAATTTTTAGTACTGTTTATATGTGCCCCCAATATATTTGGCCTTGTTCAGATTTACTGCATTAACAGGTTGAGAGGTACATGCAAATAAATTGCTTTATAGAATTAGGCATAGCCAACCTCTCAACTGTCCCCAATTTTTGGCTCAAAATGTTGCTCTTCCCCCTTATAATCCCTCCACAAAATAGCAATTTTGGAAGAAAACATGGAGGGTTTACAATTAAGAAATAACTGTAATAATCAAAGTTATAGATTACTTGAAATGCATGTAGATTCTTTTATATTTTGTCAGCTGCTCAAGGTAGCAGTACTAATATTAAAGTGTCCCTTTGACAGGTAGCAGCTGTATTGTGTGTCTATTTTATATTTTTGCATCACATTTTTGGTCCATTTTTCATAAAATTGTGTTTTTTGGCAAATTAGTGACAAATCACTAAAGACTGAAGTTAGAAAATGACAGACATTTGAGTTTCAGATTTTATACCCTTCAGAAAATTCATACTAATGCAAGACCTATTCTATTATCTTTCTAAGTTTATTAGAGCAATATTTAAAAATTGTCCTTATTGTTGGGCCTTTTCCCACTTCTGTGTATGGCTTTGTCCAGATTTCTTGCTCTTGAGGTTGAGAGGTATGACAAATGTGTCAGGGCCATCACAGTCAGCCAGAGAGATTTCAAATTGTGACATGCTTGTTGCACCCCACTCCCCCATGTAGTGACTCTGATTGTGTCCAAGCAAGGCAAGGAGTAGTTGTATCTACCTTGGATGGGGAGGACACACTGCATAAGTACTACAGTGGCTTTTCATCTGTCCTTGATTTTGCAGAATGGTCTGGTTTCTGTCATATTTTTGTACTGTTGATTTATGCTTATTACTCAGATTTATGCTTATTACTCAAAGTGCCTGTTGCTCTGTGTTTTTAAGTAGCAATGCTTTAATGACCATAAGGTAAGCTTGTCTGAGATCGTAAGATGCAAGTAAGCTTTAATAAGCATACTGTTAAAGAATTGCCAACATTGAAAGCCTTTCTGTTGTTGCCATGCAGAGAATACTTGACTAGATAATGTATAAGCCTTGGGTATTAAAGGACAGGATTCCATTATTTTAAAAGCTCATTACACTTGTTGGAGACTTCCAGTCATCTCTACAGACTTTACCCGTAAACTAAACAGAATGCCAATCATGTGTGGTCCATAACCTGTACAGTAATCCTTTAAGCAATGTATCTTGAGCTTGTTTCTTGTTTGCTTTTCATTTTTTACTTTTATCATGTTTTCCCCATGAAACAAGTTGTCAGGCAGCAGGTCTCTTTTGGATAAGAAACATTTTTACAAGTGGGGGCATCACATAGATTTCTACTTTCAGCATGTTACTTGGTACTTTAATAAAGCTGAATATATTATAATTAGGACTGCAGTGCAAGGAGAAGTAGTTTGAGTTGAGTGCTTTTGGTTTTTCTTATACTTGATTTTGACTGGCATTCCAGTAATGTATTTAAAAAGTAATATATTTTTTCATGCCTCACAACCTTTTGTTTCCATCTAGATATTAAGTAAGCTGTCATGCAGCCAATGCATTGAAATATTTTTATTCTTCTACACTTATTTTTGTCTTGATTGGACTTTCATAATGATGGTTTGCCACCCAGGGCAGCATATTTAATTAAAGTTATTTTTTTGTGGTTTTGTGCATAGCTCCTCCCCTTTCTGGTTGACCACACCCCCTCCCCTTGACCCCACCCATTCAGCTGTCTCCTGCAGCCCCCCTGTGATTTAAAGTCACCAGCCGCCACTGAGAGTATGATAGATACTAGTAAAGTGCTAGTGTAGGGGAGATAGATTGGGGGAGATAGATGGAATTAGGGAGGGTGGTTTGTCTTAGACTTGCTATAGAGACAGGTCTGGGACTGAAGTAAACGTTGTTTTAATGCTTTTTTGAATTCTTGTTTATGTGATATGTTTCCGATGTGCAATGGCAGTTTGTTCCAGGCTAGGACTGGTGTGTAGCTGTAGAGATTTTGTCCTATGGATTTTTTGGGTTTGTAAATTTCCACCAGTTTGTCAGAACCTCTGAGACTTCTGGAAGGGGTATTGCATGAGATAAGTGGGGAGATGGGACAGGCAGAGAGAGTCCGTTTAAGATGGAATGAATCATAAATAGTTGGGAGTAGAGAAGTTGATGGGAGAACTCTAGCCAGTGTAGGAGATTGAGGGATAGGCAGTGGTGTGTGTTTGAGGTATGGCTAGTAGCAAACCTTGCAACTTTGTTATAGTTGGATTCCACTTTGGACAAGAGAGAGGCTTAACGGTTAGTATTTGTGAACTGTAGAGAAGACTGAAAAGGAAGGCGAGGGCAAGAGAAAGTCTGTAGAGTCTTTAGCGAAAAATTTATTTCTATAAAGTAGCCCCAGTTTTTGATGTATTTTTTGATGCAGTGGTGGACATGGAGATCAAATTTGAGTTGATCATCTATGATGACTCAGCAGTTTGGTGTGAGTTTCAGCATTAATGACAGTGTTGTCAAGGCATGTAATGGAGAAGGTAGGTTTCAGATCTGAGAGGGATTTAGGTAAGGAAAGAAGCAACTTAGTCTTTTTAGGATTAAGGATGAGATGATTGTTGGAGAGCCATTGTTCAATTGAGTTAAAGGAGTTTTGGGTCTGGAGATGAAGGTCAGAGAGGGAGTATGACGTAGAGGTGACTGGAGTCATCTGCATATTGTATGAGGAGTCTGTACAGGAGGAATGTGTGTAATTACTGAAGATATTAAATAATAATTGACAGAGGATTGACTCTTGAGGAACATCAGTTTTGATGGTGAGAAAGGGAGACCTTGAGGAGAGCCATTTAACTGATTGCTGTCGATTAGTGAGATAGCTTGTGAACTAGTAAATAGGGGTACTGGATAGGTTTAGGTCAGAGAGGTTGGAGAGTAACATAGGGTGAGAGACAGTATTGAATGCCTTACATAGGACAAGGAAGAGGCAAGAAGTAAGTTTGTTATTGTCTCTGGCAAAGGAGATTGAATTTGCAAAGGAGATGAGTGCAGTAGTAGTGCTGTGGTAAGGATGGAAACAGTGATGTGTGTTTGTAATTATGTTTTCTTTGAGTAAGTAGCCCAGGAGTTCCCGAGTACACATTTTTCTAGTGTTTTGGAGAGTGGAGACAGAATTGATACAGACCATAAGCTGGATAGTTCTGTGGGCTTGCCACCTTTATATAGAGGTATGGTATAAAATTGCTTCCAGATTAAGGGAATGGTAGATTCACTAATAGATCAGTTTATAAGAATAGAGATAGAGTAAGATAATGAGTTAGTTGCTAGTTTGAGGAAGAAAGAAGGAAGGCTGTCCATGGAAGGAGAGCAAGGCTTGAGCTTGAGAAGGAAGTGTTTTATATAACTATTAGAAACCGGTTGCAAAGAAAAGGTATTATTGTTGTTTGTAGGATTGGGGGTGTAAATGGGTGTGGGAGTTTGGGGTCTGCTTTGACGGAGTGGGGAGATCTGTGGGGTTTGGGGAGCTAAGGGTTTGTCTTAGTTTGCTGATAGTTAATGAAATGGGAGTTGAATATGATAGCAGTTTCAGTGAGGGTGCTGTTAGGACAAGGGTTTGGAGCTGAAGGGCTACTAGGGTGCAGGATTCGATTAATAGAGTTCCAGATTTTTTTTGGAGTTATTGTAATGGGTTGTTTGGGGGTTAAGATAAAGTTTTTTCTTGTCAAGATTATTTTGTTTTTTGGAGAGGTTATGTAGTTCTTTATAGGATTGAATATGGATGGGTGATTTTGTCTTAGTTCAGAGTTATAGGGAGTCTCTTTTTTGCATAATAGCATGAATGGATTGGGATAGCCAGAGAGAAATTAGGGATTTAACTGTTTTTTTTTCCCCCTAAGAGGGGCAAGAACACTTAAGATGCTTAAGAAAATCTTGTTGCACTTTTACACTGCATCATTGAATGATAAATATGATAGGAAGGCCCAGCTAATTGAAGTGAGTGTACTGTTTAAAGTGTCAGCACTGAAAGTTGATAGGCTGTGGCAGTATTTTAATTTACGTGGCCTTGGTAGGTGAGGACTGAATCTGTGAAAGAGGATGGGAGAGTTGTCAATAATGGAATCAGGTAGAGATGTAGGGAGCTGGTATGGGACTGGGTTAGATACGAGTGTCCAGTCTGTGATGGAGTAGATATTGTTGGGTTTATTGAAGTGATTTGAGGAGGTGACAAGTTGTGAGAAGCTGTGAAGGTTGATGCTAGAGGTAGGGAAGTTTGAGGTAAGGGATAACCAGTTAAGGTTGACATCTCCTAACAGGATAGTTTCGTTAGCTATTTTGTGAGTAAACCAGGAGAGTATGTGTTCTAGTACTGGGATATTGTCCCCGGGGAATATGTATAGCTGCTAGAGTTAGTGTTTTAAAATTATTTAATTTACAGTTTACAGTTAATAGTTCAACTGGAAGAAACTGAGGTGGTATACTGTCTAAAGGATAGAGGTTGAGGTGTTGGGCATAAATGAGGGTGATGCCTCCATCTTTCCTTTTAGGTCTGTTAAGTTGGAAGATGTTGTAGCCTGGGGGTAGAAATTCTTTTATCTAGGATGTGTGGTCTGAGACAGGTTTCTTTGAGAGCTGTGATATCAGGAATGTGTTTGTCAGTTAGTGCGTGGAATTCCCTAATTTTGTATAAGAGGCTTTGAATGTTAAGAGAGAGGAAGGTTAGATGCTTGGGGGGGAATTGATGGGATGTATGTTGAGTAGTCCTTAGACTTGTTCTCCTCATTGTAAAAGTAATGCTTGGAAAGTGGACTCCTTGTCTTTTCCTTGGATAGGAATATTTCTGTAGGTTTCCTGATTAATAGATTGTGTTTCTAGGACTTGTCCACGACAAAGACATCTTTAAAGCAGAAAAAGTGGACCTCTATTTAGACACTTTCCTGATTTTTCCTCACTTTGTTTTGAACTTTAGCCCGAAAGTATCTCAGGATGTTATGGTTCGTTGCATGTATGATTCTTATGACTCCTCTTGCCAGGTTGCACTTGAGAAAAATTCAGTAATTTCTAGAAAACTGCTGGGACCCAACATTTCCAGTTTTGGGATTTTCTTATTTATTTGCATTTCTTTACTGGGAAGTCCACTGGGCCAAAGTAAGCCTATTTTCAGTGGAGGCCCAGGGAGAAAAGCTCCACATCAACACATACATAGAATAAAAACGTTCACAGTCGCAGTTAAGCAAAGTGCATGCATACAATAGAAAAATTCACAGTCATGGTTAACTTATCAGTTCATTACATTACTTGGAATACAAAAAGGTATGCAGATGCAGTTGAGCAAAAGTAGCAGCTCTAGTTATTAGCAAGTACATTAATTACAGTACTCCGGTTCGATCCTTGGCTGGGGTGCCTTCTGTGCTGAGTCTGCATGTCCTCCCTGTGGTCGCCTGGGTTTCCTCTGGGCGCTCCTGTTTCCTCCCACATCCCAAAGACATGCAGTAGGTGGATTGGACACACTAAATTGGCCCTAAGTGTGTGTGTGTGTGTGTGTGTGTGTGTGTGTGTGTGTGTGTGTGTGTGTGTGTGTGTGTGTGTGTGTGCACGTGTGTGCCTTCTGTGGAAGGTTGGATGCCGGGCTGGCAACTCGACACTGTAAAACTCCACTGCCAATCAAGAGAGGATGGTGATCCGCTGTGGCAACCCCGAACCGGGAAAAGCCGAAAGAAGAAGGAGAGAGAGAATTAAAAGTACCTATAAGTTGCCATGGTTTCGAGACTAAGAAAAAAATGTGGATAGCTTAATATTCTTGCTGCATTACCACAAGTTAACGCTAATCAAGGTTTGTTCTGCAAGATGCATCATAAAACATAGGCATGTGAGTACGAGTCAATCGTAGTACATGTCCAGTACAGAGTCAATATTGTTATCAGGTAAGTCTATCATTAAGGTAGGATCTGAAGTAGGCAGACTTCATTTGTCTGCAACCTGTGGGTATCGGATCCGACCTCGGATCCGAGCCGGCATTTCAAAAGCTTAGGCTCTGAGCTCCTAGCTCCTCCCTCTTACCCATAACCCCTTGCCAAGCACTGACTGACCTCAGATTTTGTTTGCCGCTTTCAAGTTGCGACGGATTCCTAGAGCTCCTAGTGCAGATAAGTTTTCTGACAGGAAAATTTTGAAAAACTTTAACTTTTTTAGTTTAATTACTTAGAAGTGTTTGTGTTAGGCTTTCCTCTCTCTATTTTTTTAATTTTTTCTCGGGTTTTGCGTAGTTTGTGTGTGTGTGTTTGTTTTAGGCCTGTTAGGGCTTAACATGTCTGAAGCCCATAAGGCAGTATTCTCTAAATGTACCGAGTGTGGCCATAAGCTGTCCCCAGCGGATGGCCACACTCGTCATGCTTGGGGGTTGAACACCTGTCATCTGGTTGTACCATTTGTGCAGGGTTCAACCCCCGAGCTTTGAGGGAGCGGAGGTCGAAGCTGGTTCTGGCGGGACTTCTCCCTCCAGATACCGCTTCGGCTTCTGCCCCTTCTACACAGCAAGCAGTGGGCTCTCCTCCACCGGCTGGGACTCAACCTCCCTCTAAGATGCCGGAGGAGAGAGAGTCTTCTAGGGAGAGAGAAAAGAAGGAGAGGCACCACAAACGGAGAGCTGAAACCTCTAGTTCGGCTCCTCCATCCAAGCGGGCCTCTCCTGTGCCTTCTAGCTTCCCTCCTCCTCGGCTCCACTCCCCTCGGTTCTCTCCTGGGCCCGAGGAGGAGGAGGCTAGCCCTTCAGCGAGGTCCCCAAGGCGGCTTTCTAGGTCCGCTTCGGTGGCCTTGACTAGATCTACCTTCTCCATGAGTGAAGCAGACATGGACCGGATGATGAGGAAATTCATCCAGGCCCAAATGCAAATGGGAGTGCTCCTAGCCCCCCCCCCATCCGGGAGGGGCTTCGACCCCTTTTTTCGCCCCTTTGGCTCCTTCTCCGACCCACACCATGGGTTCGGAGTTGTCGGCGCCGGGCAGAGTTGGATCCGGGGGTGGGTCGGATCCGATAGGTCGGCGCACCTCGGATCCGTCCCATCCCTTGAGTGCTTGGTACCGGACCCCACCTCGGAGCCGAGGCCCGAGCCCCGGACCCGAGGGAGCTGGTGTGTCTTCGGCTCCGTCTAGGTCGGAGCACACGGTCTCGGATCCGACTGTCTGCTCCGGCCCGATCCGCGCCGGATCCGAGTGGGGTCGGCTCGGGTTTAGAGAAGCTGGCTCCCCTCGGCATTCGGCGTAGTGGAAAGGGCACTGTTGAGGACGTCCGGACCCCGTTCCTGCCACGGCTCCATCCCGCACTCCCTTGCAGTTGGGCCAGGCTCCCACCAGCCGGTCCCAGGGACAGCCCGCCTCGATGTCCCAAGTAGTTCCCTTGGAACATCCAGCTGCGGAAGAGTACTCCTCGGACAGCCCCCCCGATGAAGTACCTCGGAAGCGTAAGTGCAAAAGGAGGCACATGGACTCCCCCGAGTCCGTTACCGAAGACACAGACTTGGATGAAGGGGAAGGCTCCCCAAGGTCACCCCCTGAAGACGTCTCATTTGGAGACATTATGGAAATGTTGAGGATCAGGGGGGGGTGGACTGCCCCCAAGGCCTCCTCAGACGAGTCTGTGTTCTTGGAGGCATTGAGGCGGGCCCATCTACCTCTTGGGTGTCCCTCCTGCCGATCCTCTGGTGGACCTTATATCCATCAGAGCGTGGAAGGATCCGGACACCGTTGAGCCTGTACCCAAGCGTCCTGACCGTATCCTTTCCCCTCCGGACCGCACTCACTGGAGCAAGGGCCCCAGTAGATGCCATGATGATGGCTGCAGCCACTAAGAGGGAATTGGCCCAGGAGAGTCCCTCTATGCATCCTCCGGGCAAGGAGTCCCGCCGATGGATCGCATTGGGAAGCGAGTTTTCAGTTCAGCAACCTTCTCTTTGAGAGCTGAACTACATGGCACACGCCATCAGGATGCAGCGGGATTTGATTAAAGAATACGCTGCATCTCCCCAGAGTCCATGTCGGGTGAGGATAAGCAGGTGTACTCCCCCCAAATGGTCACTCTTAGTGCAGTTTCTAACACATCTATGTGGCTACTTTCTCACGCTACCGAGGGAGCCGCTAGAGCCAGCGGAGCAGGCCTAGTCATGAGGCGGCAGGCCTGGCTCCACCACTGTGATTTCGCAAGAGAGCCCTTCAAGGCGACTTTCGCGAATGCCCCTTTGATGGTTCTGCCTTGTTTGGCAAAACTGTTTGCGAAACATTGGTCCAGAGCGAAGGACGGAAGACGCTGTCTGCCGTCGGAGTCCGCTTCTCAGCTCCCCAGAGGTCTTTCTCGAAGAACCAAAAGGGACAGAAGAAGATGTGGTTCCGGAAGTCGCAGCAGTCCCAACCTGCTCCGGATAACCAGTCCTCCCGTGGCAGAGGAGGACAGGGAGGTCGCCGTCCTAGAGGCAGGGGGGCTCCTAGAAACTTTGGGTCCAGAGAACCTTTCTCTGATAGACCCACGCAGCAGCCCTGAAGGGTTGCCCGGCTGTCCGTCTCTGGAGGCAGTCGGGGCGCCGAGGCACCTAACTTCTTGGGAGTCCATCACATCAGACCGTTGGGTGCTTCGGGTGATATCCAGAGGTTATACAATTCCCCTGTACAAAGTTCCCAGATCTCGCAGCCTCCCAGATGTTCCACCCGACCAAAGGGAGGCAGCAGCTATCGAAATCGTACAGCTGCTAGAAAAAGAGCTATCCAGTCGTCCCCAGATCAAACCGGGTCAGGGTTTTACTCCAGGTTCTTTTTAGTGCCAAAGAAAACGGGGGACTTAAGACCGATCTTAGATCTTTCCCTGCTGAACCTGTCAGTAACCAAGCAAAAGTTCCGGATGGTCACCCTTCAATCTATACTCCCCTCTTGAGGGAGAACGACTGGATGTGCTCCATCGACCTCAAGGACGCGCACTACCACAGTCGCATGGACAGACGGTCCAGGAGGTTTCTTCGCTTCTGGCTGGGAGCCAGTCATTATCAGTTCAGGGTCCTCCCCTTTGGTCTCACCTCAGCCCCCAGGGTGTTCACCAAGGTTCTAGCGGTTGTAGCGGCCCACCTGAGGCTCCAGGGATTACAGGTCTTTCCGTACCTGGACGACTGGCTCCTGACGGCATCATCAAGGCATCTTCTGTGCTCAGCCAGGGACTACTTCCTTCGTATAGCCCCAAGGCTGGGCATCACTGTCAACTGGGAGAAATCTTTGCTGCACCCCACACAAGTTATAGATTTCATAGGAGGAAGGCTAAACACCAGGTCAATGCGAGCCTTCCTCACTCCAGACAGAATTTCCAACCTGAAGTGTCATGTTGCAGCGGTCCTGCAACCATTTCCGACAGCAGCTTCGGTTCTGAGGGCCCTAGGTTCGATGGCGGCAGCTATCCCGCTTCTTATTCATGCGCGCTTACGCATGCGGGTTCTTCAGTGGACCCTTCAGGTTCAGTGGTCCCCTCTCTGTTCCTGTCTCAACACTCCGATAGCGGTCAGCAAAGCATGCAAGGATTCCCTTCTTTGGTGGCTTCGATCTCCGGGGCCTCTGACAGGGAGACCTTTTTGTGCAGCATTTCCCCGAGCCACAGTGACCACGAACGCTTCTTGCCTCGGGTGGGGGGGGGGCATTCTGCGGGGAAGATTGTCCAAGGCACGTGGAACTCCACAGAGACTTCGTTGCATATAAATGTCCTGGAAATGAGGGCTGTGCTCCTAGCGTTGCAAGCACTTCACCACATTCTTCCTTCAGGGACTATTGCGATTCAGACCGACAACATGTCGGTAGTCTGGTACATCAACAAACAGGGAGGAACCAGGTCCTATCCCCTTTGTCGAGAGGCCATGAGAGTCTGGGAATGGGCAATTTCCACCAAACGCTTTCTTGTAGCAACGCACATTCCGGGAAAATCCAACATCCTTGCGGACAAACTCAGTCGCACCATTCTTTCCCCTCACGAGTGGTCTCTCAATCCTCAGGTAGTGAAGAAGATTTTTGCCGTTTGGGGGCAACCCTGTTGCGATCTTTTTGCCTCTCACTCAAACGCCAAATGCGACAATTTCTTCGCTCTGCTTCCCCCACCAGGGGAATCCCCGAGAGATGCGCTGGTGCATGCTTGGCCTCCCGGTCTCCTTTATGCCTACCCTCCACTACCTCTGATGCAGAGGCTTCTGCAGAAAGCCAACAGTTTGGGGAGCAGAATGATTCTCATTGCCCCGTTCTGGCCTCGTCAACCCTGGTTCCCCTTTGTGTGGTCTCACAAAGTGAATCCACCCTGGATTCTGGATCCGATTCCGGATCTCATCTCCCACCCTCTGGGAATTTCGGTCCCCAATCTACGCAC
Organism: Protopterus annectens; assembly: GCF_019279795.1. Taxonomy (NCBI): domain Eukaryota; kingdom Metazoa; phylum Chordata; order Ceratodontiformes; family Protopteridae; genus Protopterus; species Protopterus annectens. The sequence continues at coordinate 34,680,194 of NC_056729.1, forward strand.
CCTGAAATTGACAGCTTGGCTGCTCCAGTTCCATCCTTGATTAGGACTTCCGGTATCTCGTCACCGGTCAAGGCCATCCTAGTGGCAGCTCATAAACCTTCCACTAGGCAGGTTTATCGGAGTAAATGGAAGAGATTCTCTATTTGGGCGGTTCAGAAAAGTTTGGATCCTTTTTCAGCACCTATGTCGGCAGTGCTGGATTTTTTAACAGACCTCTTTCATCAAGGGGCAAGTTCTTCCACGATTAAGGTACAATTGGCAGCCATCTCTCATTATCACATTGGTCATGAGACAGCTCCCCTCATGACGGCGAAATTGTGCAAAACCTTTCTTAAAGGGATTTTTTTGTTGAGGCCTCCAGTCAAAGAGATTGTACCACCTTGGGACCTATCTTTAGTTCTGCAAGCCCTTACTGCTCCTCCCTTCGAGCCTGCAGCTTCTACAGACCTAAAGTACCTTTCCTGGAAGACTGCCTTCTTAGTAGCTATCACTTCAGCCAGAAGAGTGTCTGAACTTCAGGCTCTATGCGTCAAGCCGCCTTACCTTTCCTTCTTTCCAGATAGGGTGTGCCTCAGGACCAATCCATCTTTTCTGCCAAAGGTCTCTTCAGAATCTAATATCAACCAATCAATCAACTTACCTGTGTTTTTTCCCAAGTACTCAAACAAAGGATAATACAAATTGCATTCCTTGGATGTTCATAGACAATTACGATTTTATATTCACAGAACAGCTGGTCACAGGCAATCAGATCAGCTGTTCGTCTCCTTTGCTAAATTTGCTTTGGGCAAAGCAGTTTCTAAAGTCACACTATCGAGGTGGATTGCTAATTGTATTCTGCAGGCTTATGACACTTCAGGTAGACCTGCTCCTCAGAGGGTTACGGCTCATTCTACTAGGGCAGTCTCCACGTCAGCCGCCTTTAAGTCCCGTGTGTCATTGGATGATATCTGCGCGGCAGCCACTTGGGCCTCGCCTCATACCTTTATTTCTCATTATAAGGTGGATGTTGTTTCCAGGGGAAGAGCATCCTTTGGCTCAGCGGTGCTCGGAACATCCTTCCATGACGGCCGCCCAAGATTCAGGTAGCTGGGGACTCTGTCCCACAGGTTGCAGACAAATGAAGTCTGCCTACTTCAGATTTAGAAGTTATGTACTCACCATAACGTTCCATCTGAGTAGGTGACTTCATTTGATGCACCACCCTCCATCCCCCTGACCTTTATACAGCGAGTATTTATGCTTTGTTCAGGTACTGTAGTCAGTATTATATAGGCAAACTCAATCTGAGGTCAGTCAGGGCTTGGCAAGGGGTTATGGGTAAGAGGGAGGAGCTAGGAGCTCGGAGCCTAAGCTTTTGAAATGCCGGCTCGGATCCGAGGTTGGATCCGATACCCACAGGTTGCATCCAAATGAAGTCACCTACTCAGATGGAACGTTATGGTGAGTACATAACTTCTAATTTAGATGATCATTCTTATGATATTCATACTAGTAGGTAGAAAATTGAAAGGAGGAAGTCAATGAAGGTGAAAGTAGATGTCCTATTCTGATGTTGCAGTACTCATAACAGTAGGGAGTTGCTGCTTGCAATGCCACCGTCAGGCCAGTATACCAAAGTTCCAGGAGGGTATGTGTGATGTCTGTTACCAGGGCCATAAACCGACGTTTGGTATAAAAGTGACGTCTGCACATACCCATTTTTCTGCCGCAGTGATCATCAGACGCCCATTTCCTAGTTCCACTTCTGCATCAAGTTTCTTCAGATGACAGAATTCCAGATGGTTAAAGACCAGACAACCACTTTTGACCATTACAGATAAGTGCCCAGTGTGGTTTTCTTCCTTTTTTTGCTTACTGTTTAGACTTGCATGTCAAGTAGGAAAGGGAAGTGTGCTTGTGGGAGACAAATTCCTCACAAGGGCACACACAATAAGTGTGTTTTTTGTCTAGGCGAGGCCCACGACTATACATCCTGTTTGATTTGTAAGTCGTTCATCCCAAAGACTCTACATAGCTGATTAGTGGGTTTGAATCTATATCAAGTATATCAGTATACAAAAGTCTTTCACTACTGTAGGGTGCATGGTATGTCGCACGTAGGCTGCTCTCGTACATGGGCCGTAAAAGAGACAGACACACACACACCTACCTCAGAAGAACTCTGCCGCCAGTCTGAATGCCACCTTCGAATGTTTGACTGCTCACTGAACAGTTGGCTGTGTTCCAACAAATTCTCGGATAAGTGCCTAATTGGGGAAATTTTGATTCTTTTGCTATTGTTCTGTGATAGGGTTCATGTCTTCCAAAAAAGGCAAATACTAGTGTGGAAGACAAATTCCACATAAAGGTGGCCATCTCCTTTGTTTATTCTGCCTAGGGCCTACCCACGACCACAAAACCTGTCCCATTTGCCAGGCCTTTGTGCTCAAGATGCTAAGATGTAGACTTTCCTCCTAAGCCATTTACTTGGAAAAACAGCGCTTACAGTTACTAGCTGAAAGCGCGATGGAGGGATCTTCTGGGCCTGAGGTTGAGCCAGTCGCTAAGCGAAAGGCCAAAAAACCAAGGCCTGAAGCGTCTGCTGCAATCCTAACTGTGGATGTCTCTCCTGAGGCGGATGAGAGCACAGAAATATGTACGGTTCCTGGTAATGGATCACAGGTCGAGCCCAATGTTGGGGCCACATTGGATCCAACCACAGAGATGTCCTCAGAGGCTGAGCGGGGACCTGTTTCGGATGTGCAGTGGGAGCAGAGGCTCATGATACCCAAAGACCCTCAGGGGATACCTCAAATCCTGCTGCAGGAGAAAATTCACTCTGATATTATTGAATGTAGGCCTAAGTCCAGGCCCTCCTACACTATATAGGGCAGACCTGCATCAAAAGAAAGAGTAAAAAACTGAACACTTGTCTCCTCCAAAGGAACCTCACAGTGGTTGGGAATAATTAATCCAAG